>NW_017731360.1:3364673-3417173 GCF_001890085.2 Hipposideros armiger | reverse complement strand
TTTACCTCAGACGTTTGAGACATTGTAGCCCAGTGGCTTAGAGTGCACACTTTGGTGTCAGACTTCCTGGGTTTGGGTTCCAGCTTTACCACTTTATAATGGGTAAATCTCATTTTTTAGATCTGAAAATTGAGATAATGACTGTACCACCCTCATAGAATTTTTGTGAGGACTAAACGAGTTAATACATATAAAGCACTTAGCACAGTAGCTGTTACACAGTATATGTAAGCTGTTATTATGTTATGTATATGTATGTTAGGTGTATATATTCACTGTTATACTGCTCTCTGCCAGGACCATGTTATGTTATACGATGATATTTATAGAGAAATACAACATAGCCTCTGCCCGCATGGAGATACCTATTTTTTAGTACCTATTACATCTTTAGTACCTATTACATGAAATTTTCAGATTTGGAATGCCTCCTACATTATACTTTAAGAATCGATATTCAATCCTAAATCCTACTTTTAAGAATTTACCTAAGAGGCTTGCATGATATTTTTCTCCTTTATTCCTGAGAGAAATCAGGGCCAAATAAATTAATTCATTCTTTCAACGAATATTTATTGAGTGCCAACTGTGAGCTAGGCAGTGTTCTAGGCACTAGGAATACAGCAGCGAATAAGACAGAATGAAACAAAATTTCTGTCCTTATGGAGTTTACATTCTTGTGTGTGTGTGTGTGTGTGTGTGTGTGTGTGTGTACACAATAAATAAATAAAATATGTGGTGTAAGTGATAATTAATGTGGATAAAAATAAAATAGGGAAGGAGATAGATTTGATTCTCTTTCCTAAGTCTCACATCTTAGAAAGAATTGGGGGTTTTTTTCTATCCCAGTTTCATGTACATTCTGTAATTCTGTATTTATTGTAAGAAATTCCAAGATCCCAAGAAAGCCTGTTCTGGGAAATTTTCTCTTTACCTATAGAGATTTTGTTAAATTTGGGTTGGGTCCTCTTTTTTATTCTTCCCTTCCTACTATTGCAGAAGAATCATGTTGATTTCTGCAGTCAATTCAGATTCATTGGACTGGGTGGTACAGATACTCAGTGGACCTTAAGAGTTCTCTCCCAGGGGGCACAAGTCTTTATTCCCTCTTGTAAGATTAAATCTGTGACTGTATTTGGTGAGTTTGCTAAACCCACATACTTTCACCTGTATATCTGAGTGGCAGTGTCTCCTTACGTCTGAGCAGGCCATCGGTGTTCCAGCAGCCTGTCATCTTCCTGGGAGCAGATGTCACCCACCCCCCTGCAGGGGACGGGAAGAAGCCTTCCATTGCTGCTGTCGTTGGCAGTATGGACGGACACCCCAGCCGGTACTGTGCCACCGTTCGGGTGCAGACGTCCCGCCAGGAGATCTCTCAGGAACTCCTCTATAGTCAGGAGGTAATCCAGGACCTTACTAACATGGTTCGAGAGCTGCTGATCCAGTTCTACAAGTCCACACGCTTCAAACCCACGCGGATCATCTATTACCGTGGAGGGGTATCCGAGGGACAGATGAAACAGGTACTCTCATTATCCCGTAGTTGCCCTTTGGGGCTTCTGGGTATCTGACAGAGTGTGCTTCCATCTGCCACTCTGGGTAAATCAGGTCTGAGAGATACCAGGTGAGTTCTCAATTAAATGTCATTCCATTTCTAACTCCTAGGTAGCTTGGCCAGAACTAATAGCAATTCGAAAGGCATGTATTAGCTTGGAAGAAGATTACAGGCCAGGAATAACCTACATTGTGGTACAGAAAAGACATCACACACGACTCTTCTGTGCAGATAAAACAGAAAGGGTAAGAAAACATAGGATAAGCTTCATTATCCGGTGCAAGTAAACGTGTTTCTAAGTGGGCATACATACAATTTTTTTTTTCTAAAAGCAGAGTGCCTAATAATAATGCAATAAATATACTAAGTGCAGTTGATCTTAGATGACCAATTCTGAATGACACAGGTTTCAAGACTGAATATTTATTTTGTTTCTAGAGTTGGTAGAGGGGAGGTCAGAAACATGCCAGGGCCACTAGCGTTCACTGGCAGCCTTCATAGGGCAGGTTTATCTATTTGGACTTCATCGTCATTTGCTACTTTTTGCTGCCAGTGCCTGAGGCACGGTTCTAGGCTATAAAGAAGGATTTCCCTTCTAAATAATTTTATATCAGTGCAGGGGATTCTTAGGGTACAAACTTTGAGCAGTTATGATGTCACACTTACTAATCACGGGCAGATTCCCTAACTTCCCTAAGCCGTAATGTCCTCAGCGATGGAATGTATTAAGAATAATACTTACCTCACAGAGTAGTTGTAAGGATTAAATTAGTAAATGAATGTTTATTTAATGTTTAATGTTAATTTGGGATAAAATCCCCAGCACTTGATAAAAGGCACTTTGTGTACTCTATTTATAATCTGATATTTATGTGTAAACTAGGTAAATACATGACATTGGATGATTTTGCTTCTGTGATATTTTTGATGACATTACTTCATCTTTTCCAGGTCCTCCCTGATCCATCTCCAGGGAGACCAGTTCTCTCTGTTGCCTAATCATGTAATCTTGTGGGTTACTCCCATCATTTTCTAGTACGCCCTTAGTTTTTGTCTCTCATCCAAGGCTGAGCTGTTTCTTTTTGTTTTCTGAATCACTGGAGAACTAAGGTTTCCTCCTTAGGCCCCAGGTCCACCAATCAGATCAGATTCAAAGTACTCTTTTCTAAATTGCCCAAACCCTGACTCAGTAGTACTTCTTAGACTCTGCTAATACAAATTCTCTGAACTCTTGCGGGGCTCTGGGCACAAAACTTCCTGCCACCCCCTCCTTAACTACGTTGTCATCTTTCCATCCCTCTGTCAACTTGCTGCTATGTAGCTTTAGGACCTGGATTATCTTGCTAAAACCCTAAACTACCTCATAGTTTTGTTCTTTGCCATCCAGTGTCACTCCTAACCTTTCAAGATTGACAGTTTCTGTCTTTGGTCTGCTTTACACCCCTGACACTTACCAGCATCCTCAGCTCTCTAAACATGCCTCTTGCCAATCTCCAACTCTGAACCAGTCTACTTGCCCATTTGCATTGCTTCTACTCTTAGGCCAGTAGAGATTGCTGAGGAAAAAAGCCATTGGTTAATAATGAACCGTATCTCAAATCCATGATAGCAAATCTCAACCAGGTCTTTGAGGCTGCAATTTTTAAAATTTATTTTATTCTCCATAGCATCTGTTCTAAACCTTTATACTCTTCTTAACTCCCCAACCCTATCCATGATGCCTTCATTGCCAATAATTTGCATGGCCAACAGTAGAACAACCTTCTATTTTGCCCAGAAAACAAAATCTTGGCTTCCCTTCCTCTACTTTCAAATTTAGTTAAATCTTGTTTTCTTATCTCCTTCCTCACATTTCAGAGGCTAATCTCTCCACCTATGCTTTCTATTTCTCCACCTCTGCTTTTGTTCCTAATCTTTTCTGCCTCATTTCATTAATTACCCATGATTTTCTAAAATTTCAGCCTTTCCTATTCTATTGCCTCCTTCACCTCTCCCTCTAAAGACTGCCTCAGTCCCTCAAATAAACTTCCCTTCCTTCTGCTTCTCCCTCAGTCTACCTGCTACCTTATCTTTCCTTCCTTTCATGACTAAACCTTTAGGAAGAAAATGACTGGACTGTCTCTCTGTGCCTTCTCATATCATACTTCAATTCTCTGCAGCCTGACTTTGATTTCAACGACTCCACTAAAGTTGCTCCCTTAATGACTTGCTCATTTCAAATCCAGCGGTATCTTGTCCGGTTCCCACACTGACCGACCTCTTTGCAGCCCTGAGAATGATGGCCTTCTTTGACCTTAGCAATGTGAGAGGCCAGGTTCACTACCCACCTCTGTAGTCAGGCTTTCTTTGACACCTCTTCCTCCTCTGTCTGTTAAACACTGATGTTCCTGGCATTTCATACTTGGCCCTCTTCTCTCCTGAATTTCAACTCTCTTTAGTCGCACCCACTTCCCTGGATTCACTTATTTGCTTACAGATTCCTCAGTCTGTATTTCCAGCCCCAGACTTTTCTGTATAGCTCTGGACCTATACTTCCAATCATCTACCAGACACATTTTCTTAGATGCTCTGTAGGCATTTGTATCAGTCAAGATAGGCTAGGCTGTTCTGTGGTAACAAAAAATCTCCAAAGTCTTAGCTCACAAAGATTTATTTCTTATTCACATTGTAACTTTGCAGCAGCTGTGACCCTGCATCCTCCTTTTAGAACCTAGGCTGACAGAGAAGCATCTATCTGGAACATTGCCAGCCATTGTAGCCGAGGGGGAAAAAGATACAGACTAGCCAAATGCTGGCTCTTAAAGCTCCTGCCCAAAAGTAACACATTTCAGGCTACATTTTATCTGCCAAAGCAAGTGACTTGGCCACTCCCGAGTTAATGGGATGGGAAGTATAATCCTCCCCCAGGGAGGGGCACAGGGATAGTTGGCACCAGGGATACAATCTACCACAGGCATTTCAAGCAAAACACGTCTAAACCTACTTATTGTTTTATCCTCATCCAAAACCTATCCCTCCCCCAATTTTCCTTTTCTTCTGTTACTTGGCATCACTGTATATTAAGTCAGCCAAGCTAAAAACTTCAGAATTGTCTTTAAATTCTCCTCCTTTTTTTGTCACCACCACCACCACCCCCAATATCCAGTTGGTCACGTAGTCCTCTGTTCTGCTCTGAAATCTCTCATCTTGGTTCTTCATGTGTGCTCTCTCTGCTCTAGGCAGAGTTCTTCCGTATTGCCCGAGACTCCGAGCGGTCTCCCTGTCATCCCTCCTTCACAAATGCATCCTCCATCTGCTGTCAGGCTAGGTTTTCGAGGTGCAAATCTTACCCTGCCACTTCACTGCTCAGAAATCATCATGTGTTCCCACCGGCTACCAGATGATTTCCTGTGTTGTCCCAATGTAGTCAAAATATAACATTGGAGTTTCATATTTCACCATGCCCTCATACACCTTCCATTTCCCTTATACATTGTGCATTTTTATCCCTGGAATGACTGCATCCATCTCACCACTTTTTTTTCATTTTTTAAAATTAAGGTATAATATAAATACAGTAAGATTCACCCTTTTTAGTGTACTGTTCTACAGATTTTGACAAATGCATATAGTTGTGTAACCACCACCTCAGTAAAGGTATAGAATGATTCTGTCACACACACATTTTCTCATGCCCTTTCATAGTCAACCCTTTCCCCCACTTACAGTCTCTGGCAACCACTGGTAGATGTTCTCTTCCTATAGTTTTTTTTTTTTTTCGGAACGTCATATGCATGGATTCCCATAGCTTTTGAGTCTTGGCTTGTTTCATTTCACATAATGCATTTGGGATTCATACAAGTGTTCATGTATATCAGTAGTTTGTTCCTCTTGATTGCTGAGTAGTATTTTACAAGTGAATGAGCCACAGTTTGTTTATCCATTCCTGTCTTGAGGGGAGATTTGGAGAGTTTCCCATTTTCATCCCATCCCCCCTTTCAGCAGCTACTTATCCTGTAATAATACATGGCTCTACTATTTCCTCCCACCATCGTTTCCCAGTGCTTCCCATCATGCCTTGATCATACTGCATCGTAGTTCATTGTACGGCAGGAAGGCACGTTCGTTCATTCCCTCTGTGCCTCTGTCTCCCCTCCCCAATTTCTGCTGCAGAGCCTTGATCATGGGTGCACAACCAGTAATTGTTGAATTAAACATGCCTGGATCCCCTCTTCCTCAGAGCATTATCTCCTTAGGCTTTAATCTATAGATTCCAAGAAATTTTTAAAAAAGAGATTCTATGGTCAAATAAGTATGTGAAATGCTATATACTCTATCACCTTCTGAAAGCTTATACCTTACTACATAAAGGTTCTGAGAAGTCATCCAATGAAAAAGCCTTCTAAACTTTGTTTGAACTCAGTATTTCGCAAATTTGACCATAAAACACCAAAATACATCCTGCAGAACTAACATTTCTAAAGAACACACTTTGGGAAACAGTGCCAGAATTGTTATAACTCAGATACATTTTCTCTTGTCCAGCTAGGTACCCAAGTTCACCTACGAATTTGATAGGATGAGACTTCACCATACTCATAGATATTCTTGTATGCACTGGTGTATGACCCTCAGCTGAAAGTAACAACAGGTAGAATGGAACCAAATAAACTCCCATCAAATTTGTGCCTGTATTCTAAATAAACTGCCTCATATGAAACCCTGCTATTCAGCAGGAGAGGATGAAAACTGACCAAATAGCAAGATTTAATTCCTTTCCTTATAAATGTACTTTTTTTAATGACTTTTTAAAAAAAGAAAACTATTAGGAAACAGTGTGTTTTTTCAGGACCCATCAGCTCCAAATAGTTGTCTTCAATATAGTTGTAGAGGGCACAGCTCAGCTCCAAGTCCAGTCAACATTTTCAATCTACTTGTGGGGGACGCAGCCCACCATCCCATGTGGGAATGGAACTAGCAACCTTGTTGTTAAGAGCACGTGCTCTAACCAACTGAGCCATCCAGCTGCCCCTAAATGCATTTTTGAAATTTCCCTCTCTGCTTTCCTAGAAGTTTGATTTTAGAATTATGGCCATAGAAGAACTTTAGAATTTTGAAAGTGTAAGAGATCACCACCTAATTTTATAGCTGATTGGATTGAGGCCCAAAGACATATTATGCTTTGTTCAAGGCATGTAGTTACAAGGCTAGATCTAAATCTGAAACGCTGGTGTCCTAATTCCCATTTCAGTACATTTTTCTGTACTGCATGTGCTGGGGACTTCTTTTATTGATCTCATTTAAAAAAGCATTAGTTTTGTTAAACCTGGTGAACCAGTTCAAAGATTTCTTCACCTTTTACTGAAAGTTATGAATTAAAAAAAAAAAAAAATCCAGGGCAGCCGGGTGGCTCAGTCAGTTAGAGTGTGAGCTCTGATCAACAGGGTTGCCAATTCGATTCCCACATGGGCCGGTGAGCTGCTCTTTCTGCAAGTAGATTGAAGACAACAACTTGAGCTGACCTGCAGCTGAGCTGCCGATGAGCAACCATATGGCTCAGTTGGTTAGAGTGGATGCTCTTAACAACAAGGTTGCCGGTTCAACTCCCATATGGGCTGCACCCCCCCTCCCCCAACTAGATTGAAAATGGTGACTGTACTTGGAGCTGAGCTGCGCCCTCCACAACTAAGATTGAAGGACAACAACTTGACTTGGATCTGATGGTTCTGGGAAAAACACACTGTTCCTCAATAAAGTTAAAAAAAAAAATTCCAGGGCCGGCTGAGTGGCGCGATGGTTAAGAACTGGCTTGGGACGCCAGAGGGCCCCGGGTTCGGATCCCACATATGAGGGCCAGTGACACTGCCCTCCGCAGCTAAGATGCTGAACAGCAGTTCAACCTGGAGCTGGGCTGCCATGAGTCACCGACAACGGCATAGGCTGCAGCCCCTGTAGCAGTGGGTTGCCATGGGCTATGATGTGTAGCCAGCAGCCAGCGTGAGCGGCCAGCAGCCGCAGTGAGCGGCCGTCCAGAAGCCGGCAACTGATGTGCCTTGCCTGGGAAGAGCACAATGATGGTGCCAACTTGGGCCAGTGAAGCAACGTCCTCCACAACTAGACTGAAGAACAAAATGACAGCAACTTGTCTGTGCCCCTTCCCCCAATTCCTCAGCTTTTTTCCCATCCCCCCAATTCCCCAATTAAAAAAAAAAATCCAAGTAAGAAATAAAACTGATTTTTCTAAGGAAGCTTATCCATCTTAAATGTCTTTTTTTGCCCTCTGTGAACATACCAATGTGATATCTCTAAATATTATAGATGACAATAAATCAGCCCAAAGACAGAGGTAAAATAATCCTTTGTCTGGATTCCCCTAGAGAGACCATGGAGTATATTTGTTTGAGAAAATACTTAAGGATGACATGGTTGGGCTAAGGGAAAGTTATAGAAAATTCTATCATGAATTAAATTGGTTTGCAAGAGCAGCCTCCTAACTGGTTACCAATTAACTAGATAGATAGATAGATAGATAGATAGATAGATAGATAGATAGATATAGATATAGATATAGATATAGATAAATGGCTTGAGATCAATTTGGCACTTGGATGACTAATTACAATTTTTTATTTTTTTTTGTAGGTAGGTAAAAGTGGCAACGTACCAGCAGGCACTACAGTGGATAGCACCATCACACATCCATCTGAGTTTGACTTTTACCTTTGTAGTCATGCAGGAATTCAGGTAATTTAGAAGCTGGTCCAGATCTTTGATTTGATAGGGAGACATTTGCAAATTCAGCAACTAGCTTGAGTAGACTTGTTATATTAAACACTGTGCATAACTTTGTTAATGCTTGTACCCTGGAACTGTTATCTTTTGGTCTAGATATCTGCTTGTAGGTGTGCTAGGCAGGAATACTTCTGAGTTTAAGGAGTATATTTCAGTTCTTCTCTCAGGAAGTCAACCCATGTCAGAAATATATTAATCATAAAACTCTCTCTCCAGGGAACCAGCCGCCCTTCACATTACCAGGTCTTGTGGGATGATAACTGCTTCACCGCAGATGAGCTCCAGCTACTGACTTACCAGCTGTGTCACACCTATGTGCGGTGCACACGCTCAGTCTCCATTCCAGCCCCTGCATATTATGCCCGGCTTGTGGCATTCAGAGCACGGTATCATCTAGTGGACAAAGACCATGACAGGCAAGTTTCTCGGGCACAATAAAATCTCTTGATGTTAGCAGCAGGTTAAAAAGTAAACGAGCTGCTATAGAAAACACTTTGGAGGAGCTGATCTTCCTCTTAAGGTTTACATGGCAAGCGGCGAATAAAATTGCATGTGCCTCTGAAAGCTTATAATGTGACTTTTGGGGCAAGGAGTGCTCAGGCCTGTTCCTACTTGTATGGTGTGTCTAAAGTCTGCCCAAGGAAAGGAATCTAACTGGGAATTGCATGTGGTTTTCCCATAGAGCCAAAAGCATTTCAGTTCTGTTCAGGTCCTAAGTGGCCTGAGAGGGTGGCCGGCACAGCACCCTGACTCCGGACAGAGCAGTCACAGGCCTACAGATTGCACTTCACGCAGGGAAAGTCCTGCGCAGTTCACTTTGCTTTCAGCACAGTCTGGAAGAAGGCACTAGAGTGAAACTGGGTATGAGTGTGGGACAGGAGGGGTGCCAGACCGACCATTCTCACCCCCAAGTAGGGATCGCAAGAGAATCAGATATGGTGACCTGTTACTGAGCTACTATTGAAGAGCTAAACAAGCTCTCTGCAGTAATTTTCTGTTCCAAATGACCATCTGCGAAGTGTAGCAATTTCTGGGCTCTTCCCCAAGTCTGAATTCAGCTGCTAAATAGTAGACATTCCACAGCAAGTCTATTTCTGTAAGGGTTCAAAATCCGCTATTATGGAAAATGCCCAGCTGTGACTCTATACCTTTCATTGTGTAGTATACATTAATTCATTCCACACCTTTATTAGGTATTGACTGTATACCCAGCATTGTGGTAAACACTAAAAATACTAAGATGTGGAAGACATGTTTCCTGGGGTTTTATGTTTCAGTCTGGGAGGTAATACAGGTAAACATAGAACTAACAATTAGCCCAAAGCAGTATAGGCGAACGTGCAATGGGACATCAGAGGAAAGGCTTTTAGAGAAGATTTCATAGCTGGATGGGTAGGAATTTGGATGTACAAAGAAGAGAAAAGGATTTTCCGGGCAGAGGAAACAAAGGACACAGAGAAGAGAGAGCAAGTGACATGTTTGGACAATAGCACGTTTTCTTTGGCTGGAGCATATGAAAGGGAACCAGCAGGCATGAAACTGAAAAAGTATGTTAGAGCAAGATTGTCTTTGTTAAATGTAAAAACTATTCCTGGGATAAAATAGACAATACTTAACAGTTAACTGGGTATGAGTGGGTGAGAGGAGTCAGAAGAGGGATGGTGATTTGCAGTTTACCAAGACCTTTATAGCACGGGTCACCCTTAAGAGGTGTGTTCAGAAGTTGTTATTGTCATCCTAAAAGATACAAGTTCAGAGGCGTTGTTACTTGTTCAAGGTCATGTAGCTGGTGAGGGGAAGACAAGAGGAAACTGGCGGCCTAATAATATTTGCTGAGTTTCTGTCATGTTCCAGCACTGTGTTAGGCATATAAATGCATTCATTCATTCATTCATTCATTCATTCATTCATTCATTCAACAAATGGTTATTGAGGCTATCATATGTGCCAGGCACTAGAGAGTCAATGGTGAGTAAGATAGACAAAGTTGCTGCTTTCTTGGAGTTTACGTCCCAGTGGGGAAAGAAATCATTATCCTATTAATAATTTTAATTGTGTTTCTTTCACATGAAAGAAAAGCTGAGGGTTCTGTGAAAGGATGTTCCAGGTGTCGCTAACCTGAGCTTCGGAGTCAGGGAAGATTTCTTTGGGGGAAATGGCATTTGACCGAAGCCTAAAAGACAAGAAGTAGGCATTACCCAGATATAACAGCCAATGGCAGTCCTTATGGAGGCACCGTTAAGGATTTGGGTATTTGCAAACATTCTTTAATTATTTCAACAGCCCACTAAGTCGTGTTGCATTTTTCAGGTAAGCACACTGATGTTTAGAGAGAGATTACGAATTAGTTAAGGAACTACAGCTAGAATCCAAGATCTGGAATCCTGCACTATTCGTGCTATTTGAAACATGTGAAGTTTGAAGTGGTCTTTTGTTACACCCAGGTTTGGTTTTGGTTTTGTTTTTGTTTTGCTTTATTCTCTTCTCAGTGCGGAAGGCAGTCACGTGTCAGGACAAAGCAACGGCCGAGATCCTCAGGCCTTGGCTAAAGCCGTGCAGATCCACCATGATACCCAGCACACAATGTATTTTGCCTGAGTCTCCTAAAAACTCAACCAATTTGGCACCCCATGCAGCCTCCAAATGTCTCAAATGCCTCCTGCCTCTTGAGAGAGCCAAGTTGACTTCAGGTGGTCTTCTACCAGCAGCTCGGAATAGTTGCACTGAATATATACTTCGCAGCACTGTCTGATGCATCAACAAAATTGAGCCATTTTTTTTTTAAAGTAATGGATACTCATAGATTGTCTTTTCTGATGCACTGGACTGAATTTTTACCTCAACGTGCAAAGGCTGATCAGCCTGAACTTTCTAAAGGACTTTACAAGAAGGGTTTCTATGGAATATTTTGCTAGCTGTGGTGTTCACCGCATCCCTCTAGTCTTATAAGAGAAGATGATTCCTTTTTTTTCTGTATTCATCGCGTGGGATGTATGCATAAAGTGGGAGAGAAAAACCAAACAATCTACTTCAGTTCAGCCTAACTATTTAATTGTGTGGGCCCATAGACTTTTTAATGGAGATTTCTGACTTCGCCACTGTAAATGCCTTTAACGAGCATTGATTTTGGAAAGTTTCAAAGAGTTTTATTAGTTTTACTACTTTATCTTATTGATCTCTACAGACTTGTGCTAGTGCAAGTACAGGCTGCCAAGCAATTGCACTATATTTGGCTCCACATTCAAACAGGAAGTTCTCTTATTTGGTTGACTTTTGTGAATGTGTCACACAAGCAGATGTAATGCATTATCACGGTGACAGATAACACTGCCATGGTTAAAAGTACTCCTGTTTCCCCCTCTTTGAAAAAAAAAAAAATTAACTGTTAGTATTTTTCAAAGTTTTCAAAAGTGCCCATTTTATGCTGCTGTGTGGTTTGTTAGACCTAAATGATTTTTAAACTTTTCTCATAGAAAGTTAACTTTGGCAATAAACATTTTTTAAGGTCCTTCCTCTTCCCTCCTCTCCCTCCACCCCCTCCCCCACCCCCACCGTCCTGACAACGTAGTTTTCTAGATGAGATTTCGGTATGATTTTATCAGCTCTTTCTTATAGACCATAACCTGGCAATTTCTGAAACAGTCAGAAAAGACATATATTTCCATGCCTTTTTAGAGAATTATTTTTTATCTGTTTTATAGTCACAGTTGGTGTCCTGTCACTTTGTTTTAAAATAAGCTAGAACCAGGATGCTACCTTACTGGATTGGCTTTGCCAATCCTTAAGGCACATTGAGTGATGCTGCAACTTGCAAACATGTACCAGCATTTAAAACTTTTTCCCCCCCCTGGGAATCAAGGTAACTTACACAATGACTTGCAGTGTGAATTTTGTGCTTCTCTTTCAACCTGAAATGTACTTGGTGAGGTTTCCTTCCTTTTATTAAACTAAAGCTGCATAGAAAGATTGGTTTTTCATAATAGATTCTGGATTCCATTCACGGGGAGACGGGATTCCTTTCTTGTCCAAACAAAGGGAATTGATCTAAAGCAAGCAACAGTTGAAATGTAGGGGGAAATGTATTTTGTATTTAGTGTAGATAAGACTTTGTGAATGGACAACAGTTACATAGAGTCTTGGTAGTTCCAGTCAGTGTTGCCCAGCCCAAATTTCACTGACTTATAATTCTCTGTCCTGGAACCTCAGGAGTAAGAGCTGGAAACGGGGATAAAAGGCCCAGCGCCTCACTCCACATGGATGAGGAAGGTGCTGGGCGAAGACATAGACTCAATGTGGTAAACTGATTTTGCCACCTCTATCTGGAAACACTGTCTGGATCTGATGGGGAAGGGTGTTTGCTTGAACTCATTAGCCGGTCCAAATCTTTTAAAAGAGCCTTCTCAAAATCCCAGCAATATAAAGCCCTGTTTTCCTTGTCTTTTAAACAAGCTTGTAAATACACTGAAGTTTACATTTCCATGTGCTGTTGATCAGCGGCAGCACAAGTGTTTGCCGAGACTGATCTCTGAGAGTTTTATAATGTATATCAAGCCCCTTAGCTCGTTAAGATGAGTGCAGACATCCTTATTTTCTGCATATAATGGGATGAAAGCAAGCGCTGTGATTGAGGCACAACATAGGGAAGAAATGGCAGATGTTAATTTCTTAAGATTTTCCTTTTTTGCAAATACCTCACTTGGATACTACAAATCAGGACATGTTGGTGAGGGGCTGGCTGCTGCTTTTATTCACACTTGTTCAGGGAGAGCACAGAAAATACCCTTCAGCATGGCCACCCTGGACCCAAGAGGAGGAGAAGCAAGATTTTATAGGCGGACTCACTGGAGTCCAGGATGTGAAGAACTCATGGTGGCTGGCCGACTGGCTGGCTGGCCAGCGGTCACACACCTGCACTTGAGTGCCTCGGGCTTGCTTGTTAATAACGCACAGAAGAAGCGTCACTTCTCACCATCTCCTGGCATGAACGGAGCAGGGAGCAAGGCGGAGTGCCTGGAAGCCCTGATTCACTTGCCTGCAGTTGGGCTATATGCTCGACCTCGAACCATACAATTTATACAACCTCAGTCCTAGTACACTGGGGCAAATCAGTGTGGTGGTGGAGGAAAAGCCGGGAGGCCTATTTTTATAGGAAAACAGTACCTTTTAAGGGTGCAACACTGCCATTTTGGACAAGAGGAAAGGAATATGGAAGAACTAGGATTGTTGGAAAAAACTTGCCGAGGGGTAAATCTTCAAGAGGTAATCACTGCAGAATCAGAGTTGCAGCAATACGATTGCAAGCAAGTCTGAATGCATAGTTTCAGCTGGGCTTGACACTTTGAACCCGTAACCCTCTGGACTGACTGAATCGTTATGCATGTGTCAATCAATGGGAGGTGTGCATTCGCTAGAGGTAGGTTTAGGATGCTTGGTTTTTTTTAAAATGCAGCCTGTTTAGGCAGTGTTCTGTAGCGTGAAAGATTTCAATGTAGCAATGCTAAAGAGTAACAATTTGGGGACAAGGCGCGGGGACAATTAAGAGAGTGGTGACGATCTGGCTGTTGAACCAGTTATGTTTTGTTGTTGTTAACTATTGAACCCTGGGCGATTTGTAAAGAGAACTAGCCGGCTTCACGCAGCCAGCGGTTAAGGCACAACATATTCATTCTTACTGTAAATTCTATTTGCTGCTTCCAGAGGTGATTTACAAGCAGATGTGCTATACAGTCTGTATTTTAGAATCTGGTGCCCAGTCTCTATCAGAGCTTACCTACCTGGCTCAGCTACCGACCCTTCCAGTGGGAAAAGGTAATCCACTGTTTAACAAGGCTCACCCTCTCCACCCTGCCCCTGAGACCCTTTCTGGATGTGCTGTAAGATTTTCTTGCTCAATAGCAGGGTGGTAAACTCTGCTTTCATTTTAAGAAAGTGGAGGCTGAGGGCATTGTATCAATATGACTTCAACTCCAAGGATTTTTCCTTGTAAAATTAAAGGGAAGATCTTGTTACTGATTAACCATTTTCTTATCCCTTGCTATTGACATATTCATACTCTTTCTATGTCTAGTGGCTGAAAATGTTTGCATTTGTTCATTTGGCTGATGGTGTAATTTTTGTTTCTCTATTGTTAAACCTGTAACGTTTTAAAATGTATTTTATTAAATTTGGACTGGATGTATGTCTCTAGCAATACGAGGTACTTTCTAAACTATTGAGGGAGGGGTGGTATCCCCATGTTGAGATAAGATGATGGTGGTTTAAAATTTTGCAATTTTTTTTTTTTGGCCTGCAGGGATATTTTGTGTTCATGTGTCCAAAAAAGAATAAATTGGCATTCTTGTGCCAAAAGTTGTTTTTCTTGTCAATTGTCTAATAAATATTGAATCTACTGCAATGGCAACACACGTGGTTGCTTTTTAAAAGCAATTTCATCAATTTAAGAAATTTGAGAAAGAAGATCAGTGGGAAATGCTGTTTTTAATTTCTGGGTTTCCCTATTTTTAGAAATTGTTATTTGGGAATTTTAGAAGAGCTCCTCGCAACACTTCACATATGAAAACTTTTACAAGATTCATCAGGGTTCTGGGTACAGCTTTTAAATGGAAGATCTATTTCAGTGATGTTTTGAGAAAAATCTGCGGTCTCCAGAGGGCAGTATGGCCACATACTTTTTAAGACTGACTTTAGAAGAGGAACTGCCCAAAACCCAACCTGGGGCAATCCAATTTCACGTGTGTTAAAAAATTCTCACCAGCAAAGCCCTTTTGTTAAGTTATGGCAAGATATTGCAGAGATTTGCACAATATGGCCCTTATCCTCAGGGAATTTATAGTTCACCAAGGGAGCAAATCCTGTGTATAACTAGCTTTACTACAGATAATTGTTACTTCCATCAGCATAGTATCCCCCTCTCCATATTTATTTGTTATCAAACATTTATCATGAACCCAATATAGGCCAAGCTCTGCGTAAGTGCTGGGATCATAGAAAAGTAAATTCTTTAGAGTTTTCATTCTAACATGGCATGGGGTGGGGAGGAGGAGGCAATGAGATTAATATTATCTGAGTGCCTAGTATATGCCAGTCACTTTATATTGATATCTTTCATCCCAGAAACAGTCCTTCAAGGATGGTAGTGGTATCCCCATTTTAAACATGAGGAGTCAGCTTCAAAAAGGTTAAGTAGCACATCGTAACTGAGTGGCAAAACTAGAATTTGAATCCACACCTAACTTCATTATATCTGCTATTGAGCACAAAATTACTTAGAAAGGGAAACGACTTTTGCCATAGGGAGTCAGGAAAGACTTGACAGTGATGGTGAATTTTAGGATAGATCATGAAGCATTAACAGGAGTTTACCAGGTGGACAAGGGGATTCTAGGCACACTGTTCTCTTACAGTAGATCTTGGTAGCCATAAGTTTCAGCTACCCAAATGCCTTTACTTCTTTGGGTGATAGAATTCCTTTCTTATGGGAACCCCATTATTTTAGGTATTTCAGTGAGTCCAGATGGCCTTCCCCCTACTTCATTCCCCATTATCTGTGTCATGTTCGTGTCCATCCTTGCATCAGTCACTGGGGGATGTGTCACACCAGCCAGAATGGCTCACGTGCCCACTCCTGGGGGTGGGGGTGACCAGCAAGTAGGGAAGTCAGACTGGTCAACACCATTACAAGACATGTGTCTCATCTTTTGTTCCATCTCTTGGGCTCTGATTTCCTCTATAATGACTTCATTTTCCAGAAGCTAGTGGCCAATCTTTAAGGAGCCGAGGGACAAACTAGCAACTGTGTTACAAATTGTTTGTATATCAGATGGAGAAACTAGCAACTGTATTACAAGTTGTACAAGTTTAACAAACATTTCTTAGGCCAGCTGAGGGGCTCAGTTGGTTAAGAGTTGGCTTGGGAGTGCAAGCTCTGGGGAACAGGGCTGCTGGTTCGAGTTCTGCATGGGCCAGTGGTGCTGCACCCGAGCTGAGCTGTCGCTGAGCTGCCAACAGGTGGCAGGATGGCTCAGCTGGTGTAACAACAAGATTGCCTATTCGATGGTGGGCTACACCCACCTGCAACTGCAACTGAACTCTGAACCTTGAGCTGAGCTGCCACTCAGATGGCTCAGTGGATAGAGCGTGCACTCTTAACAACAAGGCTGCTGGTTCGACTCCCGCATGGGATGATGGCTACGCCCACCCGCATCTAAGATTGAACACAGCACCTTGAGCTTAGAGGCCACGAGCTGCAGACGAGAAGCCAGATGGCGACTGATGCCCTCCACAACGAAGACTGAAGAACAACTTGGCTGGTCCCCTTCTCCAATTCCCCAACACTGTTTCCCTCCCCCAATTCCCCAATAAAATCTTTAAAAAAACAAACAAAAAAAACCATTTCTGGAACTCCTATTTGTGCTTGGAAATATAGATGAAAGACACAAGTTCTGGCCTTTGAAAGGTTGACTTGTAAACTTGGGAGCCACACATGTAATAAGGGGGCTTTGAGGGTTAAGTGTTATGAGACATGTATACATAGACTACTTAGAGAGGTTCCTAACCCAGCCTGTGGGATCAAGGTAGGTTTATTAGAGGAAGTGATGACTCATAAAGAGCTATCTCACCAAGAATAAATAAGAGTTTTATAAATGAACAAGGTGGAAAGTATTCTAGGAATTCTCATCATGTGCAAAGGTATATGGAGTGGGGGGACTGAAAACATGATTTGTTTGGATGAATTACAAGTAATATCAGTTCTCTTAGATTATAAACGATGAGGGAGGAAGTGGAGGTGATAAGGTTGGACTACAAAGGCACCAGTTCCTGACAGGACAGGACTTGAACTGCATTCTAAGGAGTTGAGAGTTTATCCTGTAGATGAGGGAGAATAGCAGAGTCTGATCTGTGTTAGTTATACTGGCAATAGTGTAATGGGTAGGTTGAAGCTGAAGTTCTGCTGAAGCGAAGTTAGAATTTTTTTACAATAGCCCAAGTGAAAGACAATGAGACTTGAACTTGAGCAGTGATGGTACAGTTGGAGAGAAGAAGCAAACACAAGAGATATTCAGAAAGTAGAAAAAGCAGAACTTGGTGAAAGTAGATATGGGGAGTGAGGGAAATGAGATAGACTCATTAGGAGGACTCCCAGGTTTCTGGCTTGGTAGCTGGGTAGGTAATAGTGCCACTGAGAGACTGAACACAGAAGAAGCAGATTCATGATTTGTAAGGAGGAGGAAGGTGGTAAGTTCAGTTTTGAACAAACTGGATTTGAAGGTGGTGCATGTGGACTGGCGAAAGAGATTGGAAGCCATCAACATATAGGTGGTGATGAAAACCATTCAAATGTGTGCCCAGCCATTGTGAACAATGTTGTTATGAACATGAATGTTCAAATAGCTCTTCGAGACCCTGCTTTCAATTTTCTTGGCTATATACCCAGAAGTGGAATTGTTAGATCATATCGTAATCCTTTGTGTAATTTTTTGAGGAAACACTATACTGTTTTCCATAACAGCTGTACCATTTTACATTCCTACCAGTAGTGTACAAGGGTTCCAATTTCTCAACATCCTCACTGAGGACACTTGTTATTTTCTGGGGGGTTTTTTTTTTGTTTTTTTTTTTTAAATAATAGTGATCCTAAGGGATATGAAGTGGTATCTCATTGTGGTTTTGACTTGTATTTTCCTAATGAGTATTGATGTTGAGAATCTTTTGATGTGTTTATTGTCCTTTTGTATGTCTTCTTTGGACAATGATCTAGTCTAGTCCTTTGCTCATTTTTGAATTGGGTCCTTTAATTTTTAAAGATTTTATTGGGAAATTGGGGGAGGGGAACAGCGTTGGGGAATCAGGGAAGGGGAACAGACAAGCTGCTGTCCTTTTGTTCCTCAGTCCAGTCATGGGGGACGTCACTTCACTGGCCCATGTTGGTATTATCATTGCACATTTCCCGGGTGAGGCAGACCGGTCGCCGGCCACTGGACGGCCGCTCATGGCAGCTCTTGGCAGCTCACGCTGGCTGCCGGCTGCTCACAGTAGCCTATGGGAGTCCACTGCAGCCCACGCTGTTGTGGGCAACTCACGGCAGCCCAGCTCCAGGTCAAGCTGCCGTTCACCATCTTAGCTGTAGAGGGCGCAGCGTCACTAGCCCTAATGTGGGATCCAAACCGGGGCCCTGCTGCTCTGAGTTGGCGTCCCAAGCCAACTCTTAACCAACGCGCCACTCGGCCAACCCAAGGTCCTTTAATTTTTGGACAATTTTGATAGGTAATATAGTTTGGTGGGTTTTATCTTTCAGCTGTGAAGATGTTATTTGATTCTTTCAGCTTCCATTGTTCTGTTGGAGATTCAGCTATCAGCTCCTTTGAAGAAGTGATGGTTAATTTTATGAGTCAACTTGACTGGATAGATAGCAGGTAAAACATTATTTCTGGGTGTGTCTTGAGGGTGTTTCTGGAAGAGATTAGCATTTGAATCTGAGTAGACTGAGTAAAGAGATCTGCCTTCACCAATGTGGGCAGGCATCATCCCATCCATTGAGGGCCCAAATGGAACAAAAAGATGAAGGAAGGGTGAATTTCCTCTTTCTTCTTGAGCCAGGACATCTTTTGGACATCTGAGCTCCTGATTCTCAAGCTTTCAGACTCCAGGACTTAACACCAGTGGCCTTCTGGTTCTCAGGTATTTGAACTTAGACTGGTTCTCCAGTTTACAGATGGCAGATTGTATGACTTTCTGGCTTCCATAACAGCATGAGCCCAATCCTGTAACCTCCCACTCTATCTCTTTCCCTTTCTCTATATCTCATTGGTTCTGTTTCTGTGGAGGACCCTTTACTAATATGGAAGTTAATTGCCCTTTTTCCGCTGGCTGCTTTTAGTATCTTCTCTTTGTTTTTGATTTTCAACACCTTTACTCTAATAAACCTAGGCATCTTTGTATTTATTCCACTTAGGACTTGTCTTATTCTTCTTTGTGAAACCAGCACCCAGTGTCTGGCATGAAGTAGCTGCTCTTTAATGTGTGTTAAAACAAATGAAACCCATAGTCACCCACAGATATTTAAGGAAGCAATGCCTAAATTCCCCTCCACCCTGAGCTTTGCTTTCCCAGTGATCCTGTTCTGAATCCCAGTCTCTGTGATCTCTTTCCTTGACCCTGTTCCTGGCCCTTGGACTTGGTTAGCATTCGGACTTTTTTTCTCTCATGTTTAATCCTGCTTTCTCCAACTGCCTTTACTTGGCTGCCCTCAGAGTCTCAGTGTCCCATGTGACATTAATCCCCCACCCCCGCCCCTGTGTGGGGGGGGCAATTCAGACATTAGAAATAATAAAGAGTTTTAAAATCCTTGTCAAAAAAGATACCAAACACAAGTACAATTTATATTACACATTACCTTTCAATGCACACACATTTTTATATAGTTGTAATCTTAATGTATACACGACTTTGTGTCCTGTTATTTCATTAACTATTATATAATAAACGGTTGTCCTTTTTCAAGACTGAAGTCATTTTGTGGTCATAATTCATTTGGCAAGCATTTCTTGAATACCTACTGCCTGCCTGGTATTGTGTTAGGCATCAGGGCTACCAAAGATAAATAAAGTATGGTTATTCTACATGCTTTTGAGGCTTTCACATGTTTAGAGGGAGGAGGAGGAGAAAGGGAAAGACTATAGGACAAAGGAGAGCAGCTAAGTGTTGCCACACGCACCACAGGAAGTGCAAGCAGGGACACATGGGAGGGAATGTCAGGAAACTGTCATGAAAGCAGGAAGCCTTGAACTGAGTTTTGAAATATGAGTTTCACCAGTCAGATGAAGGAAATGTTGATGCTTTAGGGAGTTCATAAATCATACCCTCTTCCCTACAGCAGTTCAGAACCAACTGAAAAATAGACATTGATATTAGACCATTGGATGAAGAGCAAGATGTCAGCTTTATTGCTGATAAGACTTAGATGAGGGGACTTGTTCAGAAGGCAAATGGGAGTGCTGACATTCTTCTTTATGTAATGTGCTTGCCTTCCTAGTCACAGTAAGCACAGGACAACCTTGGTTTTCCACACAGGGAGTCTACTTTTCCAAGTTTATTTTATTTTAAGATTTTTATTGGGGAATTGGGGGAAGGGGAACAGACAAGTTGCTGTCATTTTGTTCTTCAGTCTAGTTGTGGAGGATGTTGCTTCATTGGCCCAAGTTGGCACTATCATTGCGCTCTTCCCGGGCGAGGCAGATCAGTTGCCGGCTTCTGGACAGCCGCTCACAGGGGCTGCTGGCCACTCACGCTGGCTGCTGGCTACACATGGTAGCCCATGGCAACCCACTGCAGCAGGGGCTGCATCCTACGCTGTGGCCGCAACTCACAGGGCAGCCCAGATCCAGGTTGAGCTGTTGTTCAGCACCTTAGCTGTAGAGGGCAGTGTCACTGGCCTTCATTTGTGGGATCTGAACCGGGGCCTTCTGGTGTCCCAAGCCAGCTCTTAACCAATGCGCCACTTGGCCGGCCCATACTTTTCCAAGTTTACTGATTAAGCACTTTTGAATGAAATTGAAAAAAATTTTAATCCCATTTAAATAGCATCAATAATATAAAATGCTTAGGGATAAATTTGAAAAAAGATGTGCAAGATATGTACAATACATTGAAAACTAGAAACCACTGCTGATAGAAATGAAAGAGGACTGATATAAATGGACAGATGCTCTATCATCATGGATCAGAAAACTCAGTAGTGTTAAGGTGTTATTTGTATTCAGACTGATCTATAGATCTAATGCAATCCCAATCAAACTGCCATCAGGTTTTTTTGGTAGAAATTTACAGCTGATTCTAAAATTTATATGGAAATGCAAAGGACATAGAATAGCCAAAAGCAACTTTGAAAAGAAAAACATAGTTGGAGAACTTACACTACCGATGGAGGTCAAATTCTAAGATGGCCCCATGACCCCCACCTCCTGGTGTTCAGACCTTTGTATAACTCCCTCCCCTTGAGTGTGGACAGAATGCGTGACTTCTTTCTAACCAATGAAATGTGGCAAAGGTGATTTTTATGATTACATTAAGTTGTATAAGAATGTCTCGCTAACAGACTCACTCTGAATTCCTTCTCTCGGTCTCTGTCCTTTTGTCACTCTCACTTTTGGTCACGCTGGGGATGCCCAGGTGGCAAAGAATTATAAAGGGCCTCCAGGAGCTGAAGGTAGCTTGTAGCTGCCAGCCAACAAAAACCAGAAGCTTTTGGTTACACAGCTGCAGTGAACTGAATGCTGCTAACAAACACAAGAGCTGGAAATTGGATTATTTCCTAGTCAAGCCTCCAGATGAGAACGCAGCCTTGGCCTACACTTTGATTACAGCCTGTGAAATGCTATACAGAAGATCTAGACAAGCAATGCTCAGACTCTTGACCCACACAGACGGTGAGATAATAAATGTGTGTTGTTTTAAGCCTCCGCATTTGTGGAATTAGTTATGCAGCAATAAATAAGTACCACACTAGGTGATCTTAAAACTTATTATAAAGCCACAATAATCAAGACAGTGTGGTATTGGCATAAAGATAGACAGATAAGTGGAACAGAATAGAGAGTCCAAAAATAGATCCATACATATATAGCTAATTGAATTTCAACACAAGTGCTAAGGCAATTTAATGGGGCAATCTTTTCAACAATTGAATTGCTTTGTGCAAAACAAAACAAAACAAAACAAAACAAAAAACAAACAAACAAAACCCTTGACCTTTACTTCTCACTATATACAAAAAAAAAAATAGCTCAAAAGGATCATAGACCTAAATGTAAAAACTAAAACTATAAAAGTTTTAGAAGAAAATATGGAAGAAAATCTTAATGAACTTGAGTTTGGCAAAGCTTTTTAAAACTTAGCAAAAACATCATCTACTATAAAAGAAAAAATATCAATAAATTGGATTTCATGAAAATTAAAAATTTTTGCTCTTCAAAAGACACTTATGAAAATGAAAAGGCAATCTGAAAGAAAATATTTGCAAAACATATCTGATAAAAGACTTGTATTGAGACTATATGAAGAATTCTTACAATTTAATAAGGCAAGCCAATTTTAAAATGGTTAAAACATTTAAACAGATACTTCACCTAAGAAAATATACAAATGGCAAAAAAGCATTTGAAAAGACACTGAACATAATTTACCATTTGGAAAGTGTAAATTGAAACCACAATGAGATACCATCACACTCCCACTGGAAGACTAAAATTAAAAAGACTGAGCATACCAAGTGTTCGGGAGGATGTGGAGCAACTGGAATTCTTATACACTTCTAGTGAGAATATAAAATTATGCAAGCACAGTTTGGCTGCTTCTTAAACATTCTTTAAGTTCTTCTTTAAAAGTTATGCACCTACTATAAGACCCAGCCATTCCACTCCTGGGTGTTTACCCAAGCAAATGTCTGAAAGACTTGAAAACAAAGGCTCATAGTTTTATTTGTAATGGCCTCAAACTGAAAACAACCCAAATGTGCATCGATCCACATGTGAATGAAAAAACAAATGGTCACATATCCACATAATGGAATGCTATTCCACTGAACAGCAACGAACTATTGATATACACAACAACATTTTGTGAATCTCAAAATAATTTTGGTGAGGGCCAGCCAAAGGGCTCGTTGGTTAAGAGTTAGCTTGGGAGCGCGAGCTCTGAGCAGCAGGGCCACCGGTTCGGATCCCACATGGGCCAGTGACACTGCGCCCTCTACAGCTAAGATGGTGAACAACAGCTCGACTTAGAGCTAGGCTGCCATGAGAAGTCGGTGACAGCGTAGGCTGCAGTGGGGTTGCAGTGGGCTGCTGTAAGCTACCATGAGTGGCCAACAGCCGGCAGTGAGCTGCCGTGAGCAGCCGTGAGCGGCTGTCCAATGGCCGGCAACCCATCTGCCTTAGGTGGGAAGAGTGCAATTGTCACAATACCAACATAGGCCAGTGAGGCGACGTCCTCCATAACTAGGCTGAAGAACAAAAGGACAACAACTTGTCTGTTCCCCTTCCCTGATTCCCTAGCGCTGTTCCCTCCCCCAATTCCCCAATAAAATCTTTAAAATAATAATAATAATAATAATTTTGGTGAGGGAAAGAAGCAGCCAAAAAAGAATTTATTCCAGTTATATAAAATTCTAAAAAACTGGTCTATGGAGTCATAGAGCAGATCAGTGGTTGTAGCAGGGAAGGAAAAGGACAACAGGGAGGAGTACAAAGGAGCAGGAAGAAACTTTTGGGGGTGATAGATATATTTATTATCCTGACTGTGGTGATGACTTCACGTGAGTATACTGATGTCAAAACTCAGCGGATTGCACACTTCAAATATGTGCAGTTTACTGAATGTCAATTAAACCTCAATTGAATTGCGGGGGTGGGGGCGCGGTAGGAAGCAAGAATGCAGGCTTTCTGCAGGCCTGAGGATCTGAAATTAGGGATGGAGGGAGGAGCTAGGTCACACATGCTCAATCCTTCCTCCACGCTCACCAATCAGATCCCTGTTGGGAAGGCCTGGCGTGGCTGCGGCGGTAGGAAGACCTGAGAGGACGCCATGGTGAGAGGGCAGCCATCCAAGCAGGCGTGTCAGGGCTGCATGAGGCTCACATAGAATTCGGTGGCCACTTTTCCTGAGGGCACAAAGGAGGCACTGAAGGACTCTATAATCAGGCAAGTAATTTGAACCACTGTTCAGTTTGAAACAGTATTTTGAAGCTGTGTGGAAAATGGGCTCAATAGGGTGGGGAACGACCCGTCGGGAGGCTTGGTAATTTTTTTTTTTCTTATCCGTCTCCCCAGTCAGAACCCAGAAGGGAAAGGACTATTTGGTACTTATTACTGAAGTGTCCCTTCCCTGCGAGCACTCCTGCCCCAAGGCTGGATGGTCAGTACATTTTTGTTGGAAGGGGCTGAGTAATCTCAGGTCACACAGCTTGTAAGACCAGGATTCAAATCTAGGGCTTTTTGACTCCAAACCTTGAAGACTTTCGTTGAAAGCATAATGAAAATCTAAAAAAATATTTGATATTCATTTTCAGATTCATCGGTCTAACCGATGCGTTGACTTTGCCAGCCCCAAAGTGCCTGCCATAAATAATGCAGGATTTCCAAGGGTGTATAGAGGGATTTGTGTATTTTCAAAATTACACAAGATTGGTTCAATAAATATTATGCATTTACCCTTTTTCAGTCACTGTGTTTGGTGCTGGATGTATCAGTTAGGAGGGTGGACATTGTCCTTGCCCTCACATAAAACAGACAAAAGAATAAATAACAAAAAAATAAAATGTGCTACGTGCTCTGATAGGAAGCTCTAAGATCTCTCTTTTTTTTTTTTCATGAAAACTTGAAATTTTAGCATGATGTGCTCTTACGTGAGGTTTCTTTTGTTTGTTTTTTTGTTTGTTTGTTTTCCTCTCAGTGTACTGAGCACAGAATGGTCCCTTTCTGGAAACTCAAGCCCTTAAGTTCTGAAAAAATTTTTTGTGTTAGATCTTTGATAATTTCCTCCATTTTTTTCTCCTCTCTCCTGAATTGGATCTTCTATTGTTCAGCTGTGGGACCTGATGAATGGTTCCTCTAATTTTCTTTTGTTTTTCCTTCTATTTTTCATCTTTTTTTTTTTTTAAGATTTTATTGAGGAATTGGGGAAGGGGAACAGCTTTGGGAAATTGGGGAAGGGGAACAGACAAGTTGCTGTCCTTTTGTTCTTCAGTCTAGTTGTGGAGGATGTTGCTTCACTGGCCCATGTTGGTATTATCATTCATTGAGCTCTTCCCTGGTGAGGCAGATTGGCCGCCGGCCACTGGACGGCCGCTCACGGTAGCTCATTGCAGTCCACTGCAGCCTCGCCGCAGCCTACGCCATCGCTGGCTACTCGCAGCAGCCCAGCTCCAGTCGAGCTGTTGTTCACCATCTTAGCTGCAGAGGGCCCATGTGGGATCTGAACCGGTGGCCCTGCTGCTCAGAACTGGTGTCCCAAGCCAGCTCTTAACCAACGCACTACTTGGCCAGCCCTCATTCATTAATTTAATCTTCCTGCAACTCTATGACATTTTTACAGATGAGGAAATTACAATTCATAATGGGACTATGGCTTGCTCAAGGTTATATGTCCACAGGTGGTAGAGCTGAGATTTAATCCAGGTTTGTCTGATTCCAAGTGTTTCAGTATGTAACTGGGTGGAATTATAAGTCAAACAGCAGAAACATCATTATGGCTGTTGACAAATGTTGCTAAATTGCTTCCCAAAGGATCATACTGATATAAAATGCCAATGTACAATTCCATTATCATATCTTGATCATTGAGTATATAATAGATTTTTTAAAATGAATGGATATAGAATTATTATTTTGTATTGACTTTCTTAAGAATGAATGATAATTATGTAGTCCTACTTGTGAAGACTTTTTTCTCTTGGCCCATTGATATACTGAGGCCATATTTATTGTAAATATTTTTCCATTGAGCCCCATTATTGATTAATGGAGGTGAAAAAAGATAATAGGAGTCAATTCTGGATTGAAAGTTGAGTTGTTAGTTTACATTCTCTAAGGGGTCAAGATAAGACCCTGCAGGTTAACTACCGTCTTTGGGGTTCATTTGGTAAAGTAGATCTACATCTACTTTTGTTTCAAAGAGGATGTCTTTCCTAGCTATATCTGACCCTAAATCCTAGAGTTCTGTTCCTAGACTTGGATGTTCCTAAGACTTTCCAACCCACTAAGGAACAGCCTGTTCAAAAGGCTGTCCCGTTCTGCCAGGCTCAGTTTAAAGTTTGGGGGTCTCCATGTATGCTACAGAAGACCTGGGGAAATAGGCTTGATCTGGGTCAGTTCTGGTTCCGCCAGGGTGAAACTACACTGTGAGTCTGCCTTGGGTGTCAGAACCAGGGACAGCTCCTCCTGTCCCTCCCCCTGCTGCCCCTGCCCTGGTTTGGGCTGGAGAGAGAGTGGGCAGATTTGGGCATGAAGTACTTCTCTAGCCTCTTCTCACTGTTTCTTGCTTTCTTCTTTATGCTAGAATATCCCTACTGATAGTTCCTGGCATATGTGCTGTTTCTTACCTTCATGTTCTTTGCTAATGCCTTTTAGTACGCCTTTCTCCCATCCCTTGCCTGGCTAATTCCTGCTCATCCTCCCAGGCCTGTTTAAGTAGGTATCTTTTCTAGGAAACCTACCCTGATTACCCCAGACTGGATTACACACACGAGTACCTCCTTTTAGTTCCCATGGCACCTATGCTTGCCTCTGTCATACTCAAAATTACCCTGAAATGATCATCTGTGCTGTCCAGTACAGTAGCCACTATCTACAGGTATTAAGTACTTGAAATGTGGCTAGTCTGAATTGAGATGTGCTATAAGTGTAAAATGCACACTGGATTTCAAAGACTATATTAAAAAAGAATGTAAAATAATAATTTTTTATATTGGTGACATGTAGAAATGATATTCGTTTGGGGTTAATTAAAATATATTATTAAAATTAATTTCATCTGTTTCCTTTTTACTTTTTGTACTGTGACTGCTAGAAAATCTAAAATTACATGTGTATCTCACATGAGATTTCTATTGGATAACCCTGATTTATGTTTGTCTCTTCTTAGGGTTAGAGACTGGCTCGAATCCATCCTTGCCTCTCTATTTCTGGAGCACAATACATAGTAGTGGGTGGGAATATCTGATACTAGTCCTCAGAACTTGGGGCTGGAGTAGCAAGGGTCCAACAGACATTATATTATTTGGTTTTTCCATCTGGGAACTTGACCTCTCTCTCTACTTAACTCAGCCTTTTTTATGTCTTCTTATTGATTCTTATAGATTTTTCTCACACATCACAAACATCTCATGAAGTTTTTTTCTAAGTATTTTGAATTGGATATTTTATCTTTATAGTTTATAATTAGTTAATACTGGTACCATCAGTGAATGCTACGGATTTTTGCTTATTTTCTTGAATCTTTCCACTTACTTAGTATTACTAATTTTGATAAGACTGTATACTTTCTGGGCCCTCTGAGTGGCTCAGTTGGTTAAGAGTGCGAGCTCTGAGCAACAGGGTCGCTGGTTTGATTCCCACATGGGCCAGTGAGCTGCGCCTGAGCTGAGCTGCTGCTGAGCTGCCAACAGGTGGCAGGATGACTCAGCTGGTGAGAGCACATGCTCCTAACAACAAGGTTGCCGGTTCGACTCCCGCATGGGATGGTGGGCTGTGCAACTAAGATTGAACACGGCACCTTGAGCTGAGCGGCCATGAGCTGCCAATGGGTGGCCTGATGGCGACTGGACTTGGGAACTGAGCTAGCTGCGCCCTCCACAACTAAGATTGAAGGCTAACAACTTGGTGGTTCCCCTTGGCCAATTCCCCAACACTGTTCCCCTTCCCCAATTCCCTAATAAAAAATCTAAAAAAAAAAAAGACTGTATACCGTACTTTCTTATTATATAATTGCATCAACTGCAATAAAAATATTTTCTTATATACTTAAATTTACTTTTCTTTCTTTCTTTCCTTCTTTCTTTCTTTCTTTCTTTCTTTCTTTCTTTCTTTCTTTCTTTCTTTCTTTCTTTCTTTCTTACTTTCCTTCTTTCTTTCTTTCTTTTCTTTCTGGCTCTGTCTCTGGCTCTCTCTTTTGGCTAGAATATCCAAACCAGTATTAAAATAGTATAGTAGTGAAGACTGACCTCATTTATTACTGTTTTTATTTTTTTTAGCTGAGCCACCCTGCCACCTTTTGGCAGCTCTGTGGCAACTCAGCTCAGGCCGGGCATCGAACTGCTGTTATTACTGTTTTTAAAGGGAGAATATCTACTGCTTCCCATTAACTAAAAATAAATATTCTATCATCATGTTAAGTATGAGTGATTTTAATTATTTTAAGATGGGTATTAAATGTATCAAATATTTTTATCCGTTATACTTGTTTATTTTTTTATTTTATTTATTTATTTATTTATTTTTTAAAGATTTTTGTTGGGGAATCGGGGAGATGGGAACAGTGCTGGGGAATTGGGGGAAGGGGAACAGACAAGTTGCTGTCCTTTTGTTCTTCAGTCTAGTTGTGGAGGATGTTGCTTCACTGGCCCATGTTGGTATTATCATTCATTGAGCTCTTCCCTGGTGAGGCAGATTGGCCGCCGGCCACTGGACGGCCGCTCACGCTGGCTGCTGGCTACACACGGTAGCCCATGGCAATCCACTGCCACAGAGGCTGCAGCCTACGCCGTCGCCGGGGACTCAGGGCAGCCCAGCTCCAGGTTGAGCTGTTGTTCAGCATCTTAGCTGTAGAGGGCAGTGTCACTGGCCCTCATATGTGGGATCCGAACCAGGGCCCTCTGGCATCCCAAGCCAGCTCTTAACCATCGCGCCTCTCGGCCGGCCCTATACTTATTTTTGATTAATCACATATATGGTATATTATTTTAAGATATTTCTGTATTTTTAAACCATCCCTGAGTTACCCTTGTGTTGATATGCTATTCTTTTAATAATAATAATGTCATATAGTGTTGTGGTTAAGAATGTTGATACTGAAGCCATCCAGCCTGGATTCAAGTTCTGCCTCTGCTAGTTGCAAGCTGTGTGATATTGATCTTAGTTACTTATCCTCTCTGTGTGTCCTTTTTTTTTTTTTTTTGTATGTCTGATCTTATTTGTTAGTCTTAGGAAATCTCATTTTTGACTGGATTGCAGATTCTGCTCTTTTGGGCCCCAGGTGATGAGGCACAGTCATATCTATGTGTTTATTTTTAATAACAGCACCTGCCTGTACTGTTATTACCTGTTACTGTCAGCACAAGCCAGCCCACCTATCTCTTCTATGATTGCTCCACGATTTTTGTGAGGATTATTTGAGTTAACATATGTGAAGTTTTGGAGTAGTGTGTGACAATATTAAGTAAACACTTAATAATAGCTATTATTATTATCATCATAATTTTAAGTAATTTGTTATAGAATTCTATATGTTAACATTTGACTTGTGATTTTTGCATTCATATTCCTGAGAATTCTTTTTGTAATATCATTATCTGATAAGAAATGAGGATCTTTATGAGGATCTTTATCTGCTATTCTGAACAACTTAGGAAAATTCCCCTTTTTCCCATGTTCTAAAACTATTTAAATAACATGCAACAGAATTATCTCTTTCAAGAATGTTTGGAAATATTAAACAGTGAACCTCCTGGGCCCAGTGTTCTTTGGTCATTTTTGATAACTTTCTCAGTGTCTTCCTTAATTGTTGCTCAATTCTTGCTTTTGAGTCCTTGTTTTACATTTTTTAAAGTAAAAATATATATGTAATTTAAAAGTTTACTCAGGGTTTCAAATTCATTATAGTTATATAAAAATTCGCTTATAGTCATTAAATCTCTGTGATGAGTTTTAAAATTTGGGAGTGATAGATATATTCAATGTTTTGATTGTGGTGATGTTGCACAGGTTGATATATTTGTTAGAATTGATGAAATTGTACACTTTATATATATGCAGTTTATTGTGTCGATTATACTTCAATTTTAAAAAAGCAATTAAAAAATGTCTACCAATTTCATAAATCTTTTCAAAGTACCAGCTGACATTTATTAGTTCCATTGTTCATGATTTCTGATTTTTAAAATTATCTTCTGAAATATATGAGATATATTTTATTATAGATAGAAAGAGGTGGTGTATGCAAGGGCTTATGGTGATTCATTTTCTGATAGTAGGGTATATGTTTTGTTTTATGCCTATTAAACTATCTTGGTTTTGTTGTTCCCAGCCTGTTAAATATTATGAAAAGGAAAATATAGATTGAGATGCAGATTTTTTTCCAGGCCCTTCTTGTTGCTTTGGAACCAGGAAACTGGGTATAGAGAAGGTGTAAAAGTGGAAGGACCTGGGCTCTGGCCCACACAGCGAGGCTCTTGGGTGTGAGTTAGCTATGGACTGAGATGCAAGGATTAAACTGGAAACAGAAGGAGCCAATAGTTTTCTGGAAGAAAAGCTATCAATGGGTACTGGAGGAAGTTTCTCAGCATACAAAAGCAAAATGCTATCTGGATTTTCCTTATACTCTATACCACTTTGCCTAGCTAAGTGTGAAATCCCTGATGATGGAGACACTCTGCAGAAAGACCTGGAAAGGCCAGGGCCAGGCTTGACTCTGCTAGCCACTGTGGAGATGGGACAGAATAGTGACCAATGCCTTTCCACAAAGTTAAGTGTGAAGCTTGGTATTTGGAACAGGGGATTCAAACTCTTATGGAATGCTGAGCTTCCAGCGAGGTTATCCCAAGGAAGAGGTCTTGGCTATTTCTGAGGATTTTTCCTGTTAAAGTTTATTGGGGTGACAATTGTTACAAAGTTACCTAGATTTCAGGTGTACAATTCTGTATTACATCATCTACATATCACATTGTGTGTTCACCACCCAGAGTCAGTTCCGAGGATGTTTTGATGCCATCTGTTTGACTCAAGTCAATCCAGATTTATTGATCATTCTAAGCACAACTTGTGCCAGGCACTAAAGGGTAACAGAGATGCATCTGATATGGTCCCTGTTTTTAAAGAACTTAGACTATAGTGCAAGAGGCAGACAATAATTATGATAGCAGCTAACACTTTGCCTGCATTCTTCTAGGCCCTGTTCTAAGGTCTTTGTATGTACTGACAATGGCCCAAATAAGTGGGTACTATTTTCACTCACTAAAATGAGGGAGGAGGAAATTGAGACACAGAGAAGTTATTTTCCTCATGTCACACAGCTTGTGAATGGCAGCACCTGGATTGAAACCAAAACAGTCTGGCTCAAGAGTCTTCGTTCTTAACTTTATACTGTGGAGCAGTGGTTCTCAAAGTGTGGTCCCCAGATCGGCAGCATCAGCCTCATCTGGAAACTTATTAGAAATGCACGTTCTTGGGTCCCACCCAAGACCTACTGAATCACAAGCTCTGGAACTGGGGCTCTGCAATCAGTATTTTAACAAGCTCTCCAGGTTAGTCTGATGCCTGCTGTTTGAGAACCTCTGTTAGAGAGAAGCAAGGCATACTATGATGAGTGTCAGAAATTAATCTCTCTATGGGTAAGGACTGAGTGTGTACTGTCTGTCTCTTCGGTTCCTAGCCTTCAGCACAGCATCTAGTGTAAAGTAGGCATAAAAAATACATATGAATGAATATAAGGGAAAGTGATGTTTGAACTGGGTCTCTTACCGCATATCAACTGCAGCAGACCAAATGAGAGGAATCCTCCCAGAAACTGTGAGACTAGCAAGGAAATGGTGTGATACTTTTGGCAAGGTATAATAAGGGTCTGCCCTAACTACCTCAAGGAGCCATCAGAATGGCAGGGGGATCATGTAAGAATAGTTTAGGAGGTAAACAACTCAGGACTTGGTGAACAGCGGAATCGGGGGAAGAAGCAAGGGAGAGAAACTTCATTTCAGGGATGAAGGTGCCATTTGCAGAGACAGGAAGCATAGGACAAGCACGTTTGTAGGGTAAAGATAAAAGAGTTTGGTTTTGGACTCTAAATTTGAAGTACTGGTAGGATATCCAGGTGGAGCTGTCCAGCAGACACTTGGAAATATGAGTCTGAGACTTGACTGGAAATAGAGACCTGGAAGGATAGTTGAGCCGTAAGAATGGGTGAGACCTTCAAGGGGAAAGTGGAAAGTGGACTGAGGAGAGAGCTGGGTTTGAAACCATGGTGAACACTGTTATTTAATGGGGCAAAAGCAAAAGGGGGCCCTTGAATAAGACTGAAAAGGAGTTAAGCAATAGGAAATCTCAGAAAATGCTGAAGCCAAGTAGAGGGCTCAAAAAGTAAGGAGAGGCGTAGTGTCAGATGTTGCAGAGAACTAAGAATTGAAAATGTTCCTTTGAATTTCGCCACAAAAAGTCTTTTAAGTGACGTGGTGAGGACAAGCAGATTGACTGAGTTCAGGCCTGACCTGTAGATGAAAAAGTGGAGAGAGGTCCCACAGATAGAGCTCTGTAGCCGCACTTAAGTTGAGACTGTGACATCTTCCAGGGTAGTAGGCAGGGTCTCTTGTAGATCTGTGGTCTCTGTGCCCATCACTCGGCCTGGAAATGAGGATGGAATCAGTGAGTTCAGTGACTAGGACGGAGAAAGCCTTCGGGGAGGCAGTGGTTTTGCAGCCAAGGCGTGAAGAATGAGAGAAATTGGGAGGAGAGGTGGGAGGCAGGGCCCCTGGGTGATGGGGTGCTCGGAGATTGCGAAGCGGGCCCGGGAATGAGGTGGGATTCCTGTGATGCGCGCGTGGCTCTGTGCGAAGCGGGGCGGCTCCGTGTAGGCTGGGAGGGAGCTGTTTGGGTAAAAGACAGGGCCCGAGGCTGCTGCGGGGGGTGTTCCCCCCGCCCCGCCCCGCCCCGCCCCACCTCACTTACGCCACTGCGCGGCTCCGTTGCGCCTCTACCCAGGCCCTCCCGCCGGGCTGCATGGCGACGGGCGACCGCCAGGGGCCGCTGCCTCGGTCCCGGGTGCCCCCGCCCCTCTCCATTGGCCTTTGTTGCCGTCGGAGCGCCCCGCTTGACTCGTTCCCGTCCGCCCCCTGGGCCTGGCGGTCGCGCCTGCGCACTGGCAGCTGGCCGGGCGCTCGCAGGGGGAGCTGCTGCAGGCTCCGCGGCGGCGGCGGCAACGGAGGCTGTGGGGGTGGCGGCGCGAGCGGCCGGGCTTGGGGGGGGGAGCCGAGCCCGGCCCGGGAGCCCGAGCAGCTAGAGTGCGGGGTACCTAGGCCCCGCACGCTGGACTCCACAGTCTCCCGGCCGCCTGACCTCCGCACGGGTATATGGGATGGAAGCGGGACCCTCGGGAGCAGGTAAGGGCCCCCGAGAAGGGGGGACGGTGCGTGCTCCAAAGGACCGAGGGACTCCCGCGTGAAGAGCAGTATATCCGAGTGAGGGAAGGTCTCCTGAGTGAGGAGAGGGGCTCTTATGGGATGGGGGGCCCAGTTTGAAGGGGGCTGTGTGCAGTTCCGGGGGAAACCTGGTGAAGGGAGCCCTGAGATGGGGGCCGTTTATCAAAGGAAGCTCTATGCACTCCTGGAGGTGGGAAGTAGTTTGGGAGAAGGGCCTGAACGCACGTAAGGACTCCCAGAGGTCCCTGGAGGCCTAGGGAGAGGCCCGGCAGGTGGCAGGGGGCGGGCTCCAGGTGTCCAGGAGAGGAGGGGGTCGACACAGATGGGCCCAGAACTGCCGCATGCCGGGGGCGGGGGCTTAGCCGGTCTGGGCTGGGTTAGTGTCTCTTGGGAGAAGGCGCCAGAGCTGGACTGTGAGCTCCGCCCCAGCCCGGCCTGATGCGGGGGCGAGGGTCAGGGGGCGGTGGGTGGGGATCCAGCCCCGGGATTCCCCCCCTTGAGTCCGGGGAGCTGGAGCAAAGGCGTTGGAGCATGCGCGGAGGTGGCAGCTGGAAGGGGCTGCCCTATGTGGTGGGGGCGTGGCTGCCCCAATCCCCCCCGACTTCCCACCCCATACTGTTTGGCTTGGAAATAAGAGCGCGCCGATGGGGTGCCTTCTCTCTAAGGTTATGCTTGCTGAGCGCAAATGGAAATGGTCCCCTTCCCCATCTTGGGGGTTCTTAACACTTGGCAAAACCCTCAGTCACAATTTGCCAAGAATGAATTGAGGGAAACTGCCAAAGTGCCTTATTCTGCCACTGGGACGAGAAAAGACTGGGACGGATGGAGGCAGTGTTCCTGGGGCGGGGCCTCCCTAAACATAGGCCTTAGAAAAGGTATTGATTACTGAGGGACCAAGGCCAGGACCTGGTTTACCTGGAAGAGGTTGTCTGCCCTCTTGGCACGTTTCTGGTCCAATATTGAGTAGAGATGGGATCTTTTAATCAAAGGATAATGACCTTTCCATTGAAATGTCTCCTGAGATGACAGCCTAATCCCTTTCTATACCTTAATACTTTTATTGCTCCTATCTCCAACTTCCGTATCTTTTCTTTTTCCTCTCTCTAATCCCCAGAAACTGTCAGGTTCATGTCATTTGACCCAAGGTTGCCAAGCTAGCCTTTTGTCATAAATAAGTTGTTTGGGGGAGGAGGGGTCTACAGTCTTCACCCTAGTGAGTCCCAGGTGATGGTAGCCTTAATTTCTCCTTGTTCATGGGCAATCAGGAGAAAAGGAGATAAAAACAGGAACTGAGGCTGGACTGCCCCAAGAAGACTAATGTCCCCAGGATGGGCTGTGGGATGGTGGTGGCACCACCTGTGTCCTAGGTCCTTCGGTGGGAGGAGCATTCTGGACCTGGGAATCCTTTAGGTCATATCTCACTACCGCCTTCTATTTGATCTGAGGGTGGGAGTAGGGCTTCCATAGGAGACATGAATTTCATTCCTGGTGGGAGAACCTTTGTCTTTTATACCAGATCTAATCCCCTCCAGGAAAAAGCTCCTACCAACTCACTTGAGACACCCATTCAGTGATCTGTAAGTATTTTCCTTTAAGTGAAAACAACATTGAAAAGGCCGTATAGGCCTTAAGGTGAAGTGCAGGGAGCAACAGACTTCAGAAAACTACTTCCTCCTTCCCTCAGGCTCCTCTCTCCATTCCAGGAACTCGCCTGGTTTTCTAGGCTGGAGACTTTGCAACAACCTGTGGACTAGATGGAGTAGGAGGAAGTCACAGGCCCAGAGAGATTGCTAGGAGCTGACACCCATACCAGACTGCTAATGATTTTATTCTGATGAATTCCTCGTGAGCTCTGGAGTGATGAAAAAACTGTTCCGATAAATAAGTTCTAGGGAAGGGACTAGAGCTTGGTATCTGGAGTTGGCTGTAGCCTCGTGGGACAGGCTTTGCCTCATCAAACGGTGTAATTGAAATTCATTCTGGAAGCTGTCAATGGAGGTACCCCATAAGTGCCTCCTTCCTAGGCTCAGACTGTTCTCTTGGAAGTTGGAAGAGGACACAATTCACAAAACTAAGGTATCGCTGCTGGCTTCACAGGGCTTATGTCCAAGTGTGCCTTCTGTGCTCAGGTGTGCTCCAGATGTACTGGACTGGTAGCTGCCTGAAGGTACAGGTAGTGTCTGATTTATCTGTGGAACCAGCAAGTGTTTAGGCCCTGACACAAAGTACATGTTTATTAACTGAACTGGGTCACATTCCAGTGTGACATAAATGGTTACGCACATATGTGAGTATTTAATTTGCGTATACTTATGTGTGGACAAATTCATTTTGCAGAGATTGGCCTCTTAGCCCTTGCTTACTGACAGCTAACCTAGCCTTGAGTTTGTCTTTTGAATAGGCTGTCTGGCTCCTTGGGAGGTATGTGGGCCTCAGAAACTGCAGGGAAGGAATCCCTGAGCCAGGCATTTCAGCTGTGTTACTTTTCCTTCTCAGGGCTGGTTGGAATGGGGGAAGGGGAGTGTCCTTTTCATGGCCCCTCCCTCCTTGCTTTTGTCTGTAAGGAAGAGCCCCGCCCCTTTCCCCCAAGGCCCAAGCTTTGTCCTCTGTGCTGGGGCCCTCATCTGCATCACAAAGTGGCCGTCTGTCCCTGTCTGGGTCTGAAGGGAAGTGTCTCCCTTTCTCAGACTAAAAGCTGGGGGCTGGGTGAGGTGCGGGGGGTGGTGAACTTTCTACAGCTGTAAGGCTTCCAGAGGGATGGAATAGGAGAGAGCTTCCCCCTTCCTCCTGCCTTCCCTAGTTTGGGGATGAAGGAGAGCGTGGGGGTTCTCCTGTTTTCCCAGTGCCTCCTTGGAGTAGAGGGTGCCTAAGGCTGTCTGGCCTGTAGTCCTATTTCTGGGGAAGAGAAAGCTTTGAGGCTCTAGTGTTTGTCCCTTCCCCCATCCGTTCTACCCAGCCCCCAGCTCTAGGGGATGTCTTTCTCCCCAGGCTCCAAACGATTATTCAGCCTGGGAGGCTAAGGAGGTGAAATGGAATGTAAGAACTTGGGGAGGGGAAGGGTGTCTTTTACCAGCTATATCCACCAGGGTGCATTTTTGTTCTGTGCAGGGTTTATAATAGTTTCTGAGCGGTTTGCAGGTGTTCGTTTGTTTTTGTTTTCTTTGTGGATTGTGCATGGATCTGTTTGTTCATTCATTTAATATTTGTATATTTGAACACACCTCCCGTGTGCCAGACACTGGAGATTCAGCAATGACCAAGGCAGATAGTCCTTGCATTTGGTGAGGGGTGTATATAAAGGTAAACTCTCTGTCTAAGTGAGCGTTTGGATGTGTAGGACAGGAATGTGTCACACTATGTGTGTGTGTGTCTCTGGCTTGTGTGCAATTTCTCTCCAGCTCTTTTTGGGGTAGGTGGCCAGGTGATAGTAGGTAAGCCTTCACTTCCCTAGGTAGCTGAGTCCTGAAGGCCTTTACCCTCCAGGCTGGACCTGCATTTCCCAGAGTGCAGAGTGGGGCTGGGCTTGCTTGACAGGTGGTTAGGAGACAGCAGCTTAGCTCTGGGAAGCATGCCCCTCCTGTGAATGGTTCTGACCTCTTCCTGACCCCCCAGTTGAGGATGTGCCCCATCCCCCTAGCCTGGCAGACTGTGAAAGCAGAGCTCTGGTGATGGGAGAGGTTCTGGACTGATTCATTCGTCTCTCCTCCCACCTGAGCTGGTCCTCTTCTGGCAAGCACAATAGTAGCTCTGGACAAAGGCTTCTCTTAGGCAGTTTTCCTTTTCCCTCCCTTTCCCTTCAAGCTGGAAAATAAAACTAGGGGCAGCAATCAGGCTGGTGGAAGAAAGAACATAGTGGGAGCTGGCCTTGCCCTAGTCCTTTCCCAAGGGCCCCCTCTGTCTTGAAATTGATCCCTTTTGCTACTGTCTGGGCCCTCTGTGTGGAAGCTGTGTGCGGTGGAGAGAATCTTGAATCCTCCTTCTCAGAGTCAGCATCTCTCCCTTCACCAGCATTCTGATGGCTGCCACTTCTGCCCAAGTCCTCTAATCTAGCCTCTTCTTGCCTCAGTCTCCTATATTCAGCCTGTCTTCATTCCCTAGTGTTTTCTTCTTTTGAACTTTTTCTTCATTGTCTCCCCAGTTTCAGTCCTGCTTCTTGCCTCAGCCCCTAACTCTAGCCTTTCCTCCTGGTCCCCAATTCAACCGTTTTCCAGCTGTGACCTCCAGTTTTGGTGTCTTCACCAGCTCCCTGTTTTCACTCAGCCTCCCTCCCTTCCATAATTTCCAAACTCTACACTTTTAGCCTTTTCTCATTTTCTGTCTCTCTAATCTCAGCCATTCAGTTACCTTAATCCTTTCTCAAAAGTGCTGTCCCCCTCCCCCACCTGGCCTTTGGATCTTCCTCCTACCTACTTGCAGAGCAGCAATAAGATGATTCTGTTTTGTGTTCAGGATGGCGATGAATGAAGTGAGCATCTGGCTGGCAAAGAATAGGGCATTCTTGGTCTGCTAGATAGATACCTGGTGGAGGTATGTGTCTTAATCTAGTAGAAGGAAGGGTTTTGTTACTGGGAACCAGATTTAGTCCCTTTCCTTAATACGTAACAGAAACTTATTACATAGTCTCTCAGTGAGTTTAAATTTAAGATAGACAACAAGGATAATTTTCCTAACTGGAGAGAGGGATTTTTAAAAAAAAATTTTTTTTTTTTAATGAGCCTGTCCGAGCCGGTGGAAGCCCTGAGTTGGGTTGGGTAGGCAGGAAAGAGGCTTCCCTCATGCTCCCCTGCTGCTGTTCCAGGAAGCCTTGTGTCTTCTCTGATCAGAGTGTGAGGAGATTGCAGACATTCCCCTCACGAGCTGCTTTGTCTTGTAGCTGCGGGCGCATACCTGCCCCCTCTGCAGCAGGTGTTCCAGGCACCTCGAAGGCCTGGCATTGGCACGGTGGGGAAACCAATCAAGCTCCTGGCCAATTACTTTGAGGTGGACATCCCTAAGATTGACGTTTACCACTACGAGGTGGATATCAAGCCGGATAAATGTCCTCGCAGAGTCAACCGGTAAGTGATGCACGTCTCAGGCATTGAGTCCAGGAGGCTTCACGGTTCCGAATCTCAGAACCTTGAAAGAGAACCCAGAGAGGTAAAGGAAAAACTAGTAGAGGGTGTTCTCACCAAATTCAGGAAGGTTTTTGAGGAGGAGGTTCCAAGTAAGGTAAATGCTGGAAAATATCATTGGATGCTTTTGATATATCGGAGATAGTTGGCGCCTTTTGTCAGAGAAGTTTTAGTAGAGTAGTTGGGCTAGTAATCTAACTATAGTGAGTGAAGGAATAAGTGGAAGGTAATATGGTAGGGACAGTGAGAGCAGATAGCTTAACAGGGAAACGGAGAAAGAGGGAATATGTTGGCTAGACAGGATTATAGGGGTCAAGTACAGTGCCTCGCACATTTCAAGTATTTGTTGACATGAATGAATGAAAAGTTTTTAAGAATGAGACGTGGATATGTTTGTAAACTCAGGAGAAGGAGCTAGTGGAGAAGAAGAGGTTAAAGGTACATGAGAGAGACGGGAGGAGTGAGTGGCATGTCCTTGCTGAGGCAGGAGGACTTTACAGGACATGAAGTTGGAGAGATTAATTAGCCTTAGAGAGAAGCAGCGATATTTCTTTTTAAAATTTATTTTATTATTTGAAAACCATATATGCCCAATGTAAAAAAATTTAAAATATGACAAAAAGAGTAGCAGAGAAAAATGTCTTCTGTTAGCCTGATCTCTAGTCCCCTAGTCCCTTTCCTTTGAGGTATTCATTGTTACCATTGAGTATGATTGTTACCATTTTTGAGCATGATTGTTACCATTTTTGAGCATGATATTGTTGCCATTCTTGAGTAGGATTGTTACTATTCTTGAGCATGATATTGTTTCCATTCTTGAGTATGATTGTTACCATTCTTGAGTATGCTTCCAGATATTTTTCTCTGCATGTGCAAGCATATATGTATATAGAACATTTTTAAATTTTATTTATTTATTTATTTATTTATTTATTTGTTTTTATTATTATTATTCTTTTTAGCTGAGCCATTCTGCCACCTGTTGGCAGCTCAGCAGCAGCTTAGTTCGGGCCAGGCTTCGAATCGCTGTTGCTCAGAGCTCGCACTCGTGAGCGAGCTCTTAACCAACTGAGCCACTTGGCTGGCCCTAGAACATTTTTTTAAATGCACAGAATATAGAATCTTATATATTTGTTTTGCACCTTGTTTTTTCCACTGAACAATGTATTTTGGAAAATAGTACATATCAGTATATACATATCGACTGCATTTTTTTCTGCATAGCTCTATGGAATGTGATGTTATTGTAATTTATTTAATGAATCTATTGAGGAACATTTAGGTTGAGTCTAAACTTTGGCTACAAAAATGAAACTATTGAATATTATTAACTAGATACATTTTTGCAATAAAATATTAGTGTACCTGTGGGATAAATTCCTAGGAGTGGATTTGCTGGCACAATACACTTAAAAATTTTGAGATATTGCCAGGTTTTTAAGGTAAGTTGTACCAGTTTATACTTCTATTAACAAGGTATCAGAGTGCCTCTTCCCCATATCTTTACCAATTCAGTATACATTGTATTATTTTATCTTAGGCATTTTGATACATAGAAAATTATATTTGAATTTACTTTTTTTAATGACTTTTCCCATATTTTGTGGAATTTTAATTCATATGAAAAATATCCCATTTATAAGCTAAGGATTTGGTTTCATTTATTTTTGTTTGTTTGTTTGTTTGTTTTAGGTAACATTGGTTAATAATAACATTATACACATTTCAGGTATACAGCATCATAATTCGATGTCTGTATACTCTATTGTGTGCTCACCACCAAAAGTCTAGTTTCCATCCATCATCATATATTTAACCTCCTTTACCCATTTCACCATCCCCCACCCTCCTCTCTGGTAACCAACCACCAGTCTGTTTTCTGTATCTAGTAAGTTTGTTTTTGATTTGTTTGTTACTTTTTTTGTTTTACATTCCACATATGAGTGAAATCATATGGTTTTTATCTTTTTCCTTCTGACTTATTTCACTTAGCATAATACTCTCAAGATCCCTTCATGTTGTTGCAGATGCAGTATTTCATCTTTTTTTTTTTTTATGGCTGAGTGATATTCTGTTGTGTATATCGGGGGTGCCAAAAAAATGCATACAAGTGGACTCTTTGGTCAACGTTGCTCAAGCAGTAGTTTGCCATAATCAGAAGTGTCTGGATGCTGATGGTAACTACTGTGAGCACCTCTTGTAATTGCAGAAGTCAAATGTGACTTGTATTCATCTGTTGTTATTGGTATATATTGAGTATTACAATTTTAATAGTTTTTTTTTCTGTTCTTAAAATGTATATACCTTTTTTTGGCACCGTTTGTGTGTGTGTGTGTGTGTGTGTGTGTGTGTGTGTGTGTATCTCATCTTCTTTATCCATTCATCTGTTGATGGACACTTAGGTTGTTTCCATATCTTGGCCATTGTAAAATAATGCTGCAGTGAACATAAGGGTACATATATCTTTCTGAATTAGTGTTTTCATATTCTTCAGGTAAATACCCAGAAGAGGAATTGCTGGATCATATGATTGTTCTTTTTTTTTTTTTGAGGAACTTCCATACTGTCCATACTGTTTTCCATAGTGGCTACACCAATTTATAATCACACCAACAGTGCATGAGGATTCCCTTTTCTCTACATCCTTGCCAACTCTTATTATTTCTTGTCTATTTGATAATCGCCATTTTAACAGGTGTCAGGTGATATCTCATGATTTCAATTTGCATTTCCCTAATAATTAGTGATGTTGAACACATTTTCATGTGCCGGTTGGCCATCTGTATGTCTTCCTTTGAAAAATGTCTATGCAGATCCTCTGTGTATTTTTTAATTGTGTGGGTTTTTTCTTGTTTGTTTGTTTTTTTAGTTGTATGAGTACTTTATATATTTTGGATATTGATCCCTTATTGGAAATAATCATTTTCAAATATCTTCTCCCATTCAGTTGGTTGTCTTTTTGTTTTGTTGATGGCTGTGCAGAAGCTTTTTAGTTTGATGTAGTCCTATTTGTTTATTTTTGTTTTGGTTCCTTTGCTTTGGAGTCAAATTTACAAAGACACCACTAAGACTAATGTCCAGAAACTTCAGTTCTATGTATTTTATTGTTCTAGGTCTTATATTCAAGTCTTTAATCCATTTTGAGTTTATTTTTGTGTACAGTGTTAGTTTTCTAGTTTCATTCTTTTGCATATGGCTGTCCAGTTTTCCTAACACCATTTATTGAAGAGACTTTCCTTTCTCAACTGTATATTCTTGGCTCTTTTGTTGTAAATTAGTTGTTCATATATGTGTGGGTTTATTTCTGGACTCTCAATTCTGTTCCGTTGGTATGTTTGTGTGTGTGTGTGTGTGTGTGTGTGTGTGTGTGTGTGTGTGCGTGCGCGCGTGCTTTGGTCTAATTTTAATTGTGTTTCTCTAATGAGTGAAGTCGAACATATTTTTCAGATGTTTTAAAAATCATATGGAACGACATTTCAAATGTGAGAGGAAAGAAAGAGGAAAAGAGGCATGCATATATAAATATGGTTGTCTGGGAACTTGAGGGTGCCCTTGCTTACTATGGTCTACTCTTTTCAGAGTTATAGAATTGCTTTTTGATAGGAGATAGTAATGGGTTCTGGAGTTAGAAGGTAGTGGAGAAGGTTTGACATAGACTATGAGAAAAGGAAGCAATCAGGGACATGAAAAAGATTGTTGGACAGCACTGGAATCTTAACTGGGACGGATAGAAAGTTAAATCCAAAAAGAGATGACAATGGAAAGAAAATGGAGTGGTGGGACTAAGGGCTTCAGAGAGATGAAAGAGATGAGGTTTTGCTTCCACAGTTTATTCCTATTCCAATTTAGATCTCTTCCCCATCTACATATTTGCTTATCAGCTTGGGAATTAGAACAGCCTCAATTTTGTTCCTGATTCTGGATAGACCCTTCTCTTTCTTCTCAGCCTTGCCCTCTGCTCAAAAGGCACTCACAGCTGCTCTTTCAAGTCCTTTAGAGCCTTGGTGATCTGAGGACCAGCAGCATCACATGGTAGCATGTTAGAAATGTAGAATTTCAGGCTTTGCTCTAGACCTCCTGAGTCAGAATCTGCATAGTAATAAGATCTCCAGGTGATTCATATGAATGTTGAAGTTTGAGAAGCACAGCCATAGAGTGGATAAGATTAGAGTAGTTGCCAGGAGAGAATGTAGTAGATGGGACATTACCTGGACGTCACATTGCTTCCAAAAGCTTGAAGTGGTAGTGTCTCAGCTTCCACAGGCCGCTCCTATCCCCCACAGGGAGGTGGTGGAATACATGGTCCAGCATTTCAAGCCTCAGATCTTTGGCGATCGCAAGCCCGTGTATGATGGAAAGAAGAACATTTACACTGTCACAGCACTGCCCATTGGCAATGAACGGGTAAGGTTGGGAATCAGGCTAGTCCTGTGTCAGGGGTCTAGTGTGGTACAGAGCTCATGTAAGCCTGTTTGGAGTCTGGCATTCCAGAGAGCCCTTTCATCTTTTGTGCTGAGAAAGTGTGTTTTAGGGTGGGGTGGGATAGGTGCTGATATTTATTTAGCCCACTGTATGTCGGTACCTGTTCCAGACAGATTGAAATTGGATTTAAAATAGACCTAGATCTAAAGGACTTTCTGCTAGGTGTGACTGAGAGGGACAGAATCACCGAGCAAGGTGGCTGGGGGCTAAGGGGCTGCATTTACCCTGAAGTCTTCACTGTGAGCCCCTATCAGCTTAGGCAGATTCTTAGCAAATCCCCAGGGCAGGGGACAATTGGGGCTGGGCAGAGAATGTTGGACTGTGGGAAAGGACTGGCAACCCTTCACTCCTCTCTTTCTACCTGAAGGTTGACTTTGAGGTGACAATCCCTGGAGAAGGGAAGGATCGAATATTCAAGGTCTCCATCAAGTGGCTAGCCATTGTGAGCTGGCGCATGCTGCATGAGGCCCTGGTCAGTGGCCAGATCCCTGTTCCCCTGGAGTCTGTGCAAGCCCTGGATGTGGCTATGAGGCACCTGGCATCCATGAGGTACTGGGTACAGTTAGTATCTGGGCTTCTAGTGGTGTCAGCACTGCTACTGGGGGGAGGAGAGGAATGAGGACATATTAAGGTCCTACAGTGTGCCTTTCAAACAAAATCTTCTTTGAAGCCCTACCATATGCCAGGCCAGTGTGTATCTACATTTACATGGTTGAAAGCATTGGCCCCGTCCCTTTTAGATATCTCCAGGCCTCACCCCGTCTGTCCCTGCAGGGCAGGGAAAGGGTAGAGACTTGCACAAGGTCAGTCACACCACTAGTAGAGGATCAGAGCTGGAATTAAAGCCCTGGTGTCCTGCCTTCCAGGCCAGGGCTCCTCCGTGCCCAGGATGCCTCACAGGGTGGGGGCCTGTGCCCGAGGGACCAGTTCTCTGCCTGTCCCTGCCAGGTACACCCCCGTGGGCCGCTCCTTCTTCTCACCGCCTGAGGGCTACTACCACCCGCTGGGGGGTGGGCGCGAGGTCTGGTTCGGCTTTCACCAGTCTGTGCGCCCTGCCATGTGGAAGATGATGCTCAACATTGATGGTGAGTGGGGAGAGCTATGGAGCCAGGGGTACCCTGAGTCCAGTGACCACACTCCCAGCCTTCTCCCTCCCAGCTCTGCAACCATACTCCTAGTCTACTCCCTGTAGCCCTGGGACCCCCTCCCCTGTCCCAATGCCCTGTAAGGAAGAGGGTGTAAAGAGCAGTACCTCCATTTGTTCTGGCAGACAGAGCCTGAGCTGAGCTCTACCTACCCTGTCTGTCCCCACAGTCTCAGCCACGGCCTTCTACAAGGCACAGCCGGTGATTGAGTTCATGTGTGAGGTGCTGGACATCAGGAACATAGACGAGCAGCCCAAGCCCCTCACGGACTCCCAACGTGTGCGCTTCACTAAGGAGATCAAGGGTGAGGACCCAGCCAGGCAGGGAAGGGAAACAACGTTACTTTCTCTTTAGCCCTAAAAGGAAATCCCCTTGGGATATGTTCAGGGGAGAGGCCAAGCCTGGGAACATGAGCCACCTATTCCAACCCTGACAAGCAGTGTGTGTATCCCAGGCCTGAAGGTGGAGGTGACCCACTGTGGACAGATGAAGAGGAAATACCGCGTGTGTAATGTTACCCGCCGCCCTGCCAGCCATCAGACGTAAGTTGACAGGGCTGCTGAGCCATCCATTGGTGGTGGAAAAGGGTTAATATTTCAACACCCTCCCGTCACTGCCCTCCCCTCACCCACTAACCCTGAGAATAGGCCTTGGACTGGCCTTGCTTTCAAAGATAAGCGCCCCTCCCCCCAAACTCCCCAGGCCCATTGATGCTCTCCCTACCATTTTTACCTTCCTGGCCTCCACCTTTCCTCCATCGGGCTTTACTATAGATCAGGCATCTTCCCCTGACTCCTGTCTCACTTTTGTAAATGTTAGAATCTCTTTTGACTTATTCTTCCTCCAAAAAAAGAAAGCTGGGCTCCTGGGCTAGACCTTTGGGGAAGCTGTCAGCGATTTCACCCACCTTCTTGACCTCAGACTACTGGGCTATGAGTGCTTCCTGTGTGTCAGGCTTTATGCTCAACACTAGAGATACAAATAAGTCAGGTACGATCCTGACGGTTGTGGAACTTGCCTCTCAAATCTCTAGCTTCTCTTTTAGAACCCTGTATTGCCTGCTTTTCCAAGAGTGGCAGTACCCAGTAGAGGCTGGGTCGGATGAAGTCAAGTCTGGGACTTCCCATGGCTGTAGATCCAGAGAGGTGGGATTGAATACTGGGCTGTGACACCTCCTTCCCTTCCCCCAAACAGGTTTCCCTTGCAGCTGGAGAGTGGACAGACTGTGGAGTGCACAGTGGCACAGTATTTCAAGCAGAAATATAACCTTCAGCTCAAGTATCCCCACCTGCCATGCCTGCAAGTTGGCCAGGAACAAAAGCATACCTACCTGCCCCTAGAGGTGAGGCTGCCAAGTAACGGCTGGGCTGGGGAACAAGCATTTGCCTGTGCAATGATCATCAGAGGTCTGTTCTTCCATTTGTAGCCTCTCATCTTCATTTTGAAGTTTGGAAAATTGACATTCGGAGAGGTACGAGGTCATTCTGTGAAATGGAGGCCTCATTGCTACCTGCTAGATTCTTTTCTTATTTCCCATCCTGCGCTCATGTTCTTTCAGGACTGCCAGGCAGAGTCGAAAGCTGTATTTACTGTTTAATAAGTAATTAGTTCGCTCAGGACAGAGATTTCAGATACCCACATTCATGTCCTCTTAATTTCTCTTTCTCTGTTCTCCGGAGCTGGGGATCCTAAATGCCCTAAACCCAGAGCTACAAGTGTACCTTGTTTTAGAGAAAATAGGTTGAATCCTGTTTCCCGGATGATCAATGCGCTCTTTGTGAAAAAATTTTAGCCCTAAGATTTGTCATATTTTTATGCTTCAGTAGACCTTTGAAATCCTGCAATGCAAGAAAGAATAGTAATGCTTCTTAAGTTATAGAATGCAAATGTAGAACCATTGGACTGTGTTTGGTTTGGTATACACTAGCCAAAGTGTCTAATGAGAAACTACTGCTGACTACTTCATTGTCTAGTCCATTGCTGCTCAAAGTGTGGTCAGTGGACCAACACCATAGGCATACCCAGGAGCTTGTTTGAAATGCAGACTCTCAGGTTCCACCCAGACCTACTGAATCAGAATTTGCCTTTTAACAGAATCCAAAGAGGATTCATATGAACATTGAAGTTGGAGAATCACTAGCCTAGACTTTTGTCTTACTTTGTTCCAGCGGCAGGAGTCAGATAGCTGGGATCAAAGCTCAAGCCTTCTGTGAGCCTCTGGGGTTTCAGAATTAACCAGAGGGAATTAGGCTGAAGGGAGAACACATCCCCAAACCCAAGAACTGACTCAGTTAGGTTATAGGTGCTGATGCATAGAAAGTGTGAAGAAGACAATATTTTCTCCGAGGTGTAAATGGAAATCTTTTGGGATGTGATCCCAACTAAGTAGATAGGCTTTAGGTCTTATCTACTGCTAGCTGAGATTTGTTAGCAAGTTAACATCTGTTTACATGATAGTTTCCGAGAGGAATAATTTATATAATGACTTACGTTTTGATTTTTACTGTTGTTCGGCTCCTACTATGTGTCATATATACTCTTTTAGGTGCTGGGAATGTAGAGATTAATAAGACAAGGTCCCCGCTGTCATGGAGCTTATATTCTAGAAGGGGGAGATAGACAATAAATTGATAAATAAGATAGTTTCAGATGGTGGTAAGTGCTATAAGAATAATAAAACAGGTTAAAGGGAGAGAAGTAAGGGTGGAGGGGGTTGGAGACCGCTTAAGCTATTGTGGTCAGGGAAGGTGGCTTTTAGGAGACATTTTGAGCTGAGTCCCAAATTAAGAGAGAGAACCAACCTTGTAACAACCTGAGGGCAGCGCCTTCTAGGCAGAAGGTAAATAATAAGTACAAAGAAAGGCTCTGAAGCAGCAGGAAGCTTGGGTCTTTTTGAGAGAGAGACAGAGGCCACGGTGGCTGGCATGTAGTATATGAGGAGAAAAGTGATAGATGATTTTGAAGAGAGGCTCATGGCCAAATAATGTAGGCTGTTGTAGCCCGGTGGGATTTTTTTTAAAAAAAATCAAGATATAATTCACATACCATAAAGTTTACTCTCTTAAAATATACAATTCACTGGTTTTTCTAGTATATTCACAGAATTGTGCAACCGTCATCACTATCTCATATTAAAACATTTTCATCACCCTCAGAAGAAAGCCCATACTCATTAGAAGTCACTTACCATTCCTTCCACTGTCCCCCCCCACCACCCTCCCCACAGACACACACACACAGCCCCTAGTAATCACTAATTTACTTCCGTTTCTATGGACTTGTCTGTTCTGGATATTTCATATAAATGGAATTATATGATATGTGGCCTTTTTTGACTGGCCTACTTCACTTAGCATAATGTCTTCAAGGTTCATCTATATTGTAGCATATGTCAGTATTTCCTTCCTTTTTAAGGCCGAATAATATTGTTGTATGTATGTACCACATTTTGTTTACCCCTTCATTCATTGACAGATACATGGGTTGCTTCCATCTTTTAGCTATTGTGAGTAATGCTGCTATGAATATAGGTGTACAAATATTTGTTCTAGTCCCTGCTTTCACTTCTTTTGAGTACATGCCCAGAAGTAGAATTGCTGGATCATACGGTAATTCTGTGTTTAATTTTTTGAGGAATCACCATCCTGTTTTCCATAGCGGCCATACCATTTTACATTCCCCACCAGCGGTGCACTGCACAATGGTTCCAATTTCTCTACGTCCCTACTTCAGCCCTTTTCTTAGTGTTGATTCTGTAGTTGATATTGTCTATAGAGAGTGCCATAGCTTTTAAGGTGCCTTCAAGAGAGCAGCCTCACAAATTTTAATTCTGGATTTTCATTAAGTGAACTGACTGATTTGTATGTTGTTTGGGAAACAGTTTAAGGGCAGATGATCTAGTCCTGGCTTTCCCTACCATTGTTCAGCATGAACTCTGGAAATTTGGGGCTGTTCCAGTACTTCCATAGTGTTGGCCCTATGGGAGCGAGTTACATGTTTCATTTCTTCTGAATCCTCACAACAACCTCATGAGACAGCTAGTGGTTTTTTCCCCATGACTGAAAATAAAACAGCCATCTCAGAGTGGTTAAGAGACCTATACCTGCCCAAGGTAACATCAGCTAGAAATGACAAAGTGGGACTTCAAACTCAAGTCTTCTAAACCTATTGGCTCTCTCTACTCTTCCAAAAAGCTTCCTGTTCATGGCATCTTGAATATAGCATATTGGGGAGTGGAAGTCTTATATGTCACTGGAAAGTCTTTTCTGATCTCCATTGTGTTCTGTTGGGCCCAAAACAGGAACCAAGTGGCAGGGTGTTTCTTGTACCAACAGAGGACACTGTCAGTCAACAAACAGTGATTTCAATAGTCCAGGGGCTCAGTGATCATCTGTAGACTGGGGTTCAAGAGTCAAGAGCCTTCCCTAGTTCTTTTGGTGGGTTACAGGACAGAGCAGCAGACTTCCTGTCACCATTGGAGAGCTGCCTACTACCTTAGGAATCCAGTTTGTATATATTGAGCTTTTTAGTATTGAGAAGAGCTCTATATTGGGTCCTTTGGTAAATAATAATTTATCGTGCAGTTTATTGAGTATTTACTGTGTTCCAGAACTGTACTCAGCCCTTTAAGGTGCTTTATTTTATTTAGTCTCCAGATAATCCTATGGGATTGTTACTGTTGTCTCCATTTAACACATGGGACCTGAGCCCAGATCTGGCTCTGGATCACAAGCTCTTAATCACAATGTAGCCATATTGCCTTTTGTGTTGCACCTGGGTATTTTCTAGCTTAGCCTGTGTGCCCAAGGGATTTTGCAGCCCCCTTCCCAGGGCAGACAGCCAAGGTCTGTTCCCTTATTGTGGGGCTCTGAATATAGGGTAAACTGAACTCAAGCCAGGGTAACCTACCTTCTTGTTTCCTCAGGTCTGTAACATTGTGGCTGGGCAGCGCTGCATTAAGAAGCTGACGGACAACCAGACTTCCACCATGATAAAGGCTACAGCGAGGTCGGCCCCAGACAGACAGGAGGAGATCAGCCGCCTGGTTAGTGGGGCTGCAGAGAAACATGCTCAGTTGCTCAGTCACTGGGGCCCCTGGTAGCACAGATGCTTTTCTGCCTTGGCAGGACCCTCAGGAGAACAAAAGCCTAGATTTGTTTCCTGGGATTCCATAGGACCGCTCTTACTTCTTGACCCTGTACCTACTTTGCTTTCATTTTCTTTTTCCCTTTTGTATTCCCTATGTTATCCACTCCCACTTATGTCATCTTCCACTTTCCCTCCTGTGTTAGGGCTACTCTTGCCAGTCTCAGCTGCCCAGGGCATTCTACTTGGGACCCAGAAGGTGAGCAGTATTGCCAAGATGCTGCTCTCCTGAGATCCCTTTGTTTTGTCTTGCAGATGAAGAATGCCAGCTACAACCTAGATCCCTACATCCAGGAATTTGGGATCAAAGTGAAAGATGACATGACGGAGGTGACGGGACGAGTGCTGCCGGCGCCCATCTTGCAGTATGGCGGCCGGGTGAGCAGGGTCAGGGCCAGACAACATCTCTGGGGTATTTTGGGGGGAGATTGGGTTGTATAGCCAGGGGCTTTGGCTCCCCTACCCACCTGGTTCTACTGAGGCTCACCTGGGCACCCCCTTTGCCTATCCTCAGAATCGGGCCATTGCCACACCCAATCAGGGTGTCTGGGACATGCGGGGGAAACAGTTCTACAATGGCATTGAGATCAAAGTCTGGGCCATCGCCTGCTTCGCACCCCAAAAACAGTGTCGAGAGGAGGTGCTCAAGTAAGGACGGCTGGGTGTATGGGTGGAAGGGTGGGAAGGACCCTAGAATTGCCTACCTTCTCCTACCCCCAAGGGGCCAAGATTTGACAGCAGTATGCTAGTTCTGATTCTTGGCTCTGCCTTCTTGAACTCTCTGGCTCAAACTTTTGCTTGTTCCTTTTCTGCCAATCGGGGGTCAGGAGCCCTGCCTATTCAGAGATGATGATTTCAGGGCATGAATCTCCTCAGTGAGGCCCAAATTATTATTATTTTGTTATAATTATTAACATTGGTAATAAATAATAGTAGTGATGACTATAATGTTTATGCTAACATTGTACCTAATTTTATGTCCTTATTTCATTGTCATAGCAAGTAGGTGGTGGTATTTCCATTTTCTGGAGACTGAGGCTCAAAGAGCTGAAGTAACTTGTACAAAGTTTGTATATCAAGAAAGCATCAGAGTTGGGATCAAATAAGACTGAGGTTTCAAAGCTTATATTCCTAAGGAAAAAAAACAGTTTATTTAGTTGGTCCTCTGAGCTGTCCTCTCCTGTGCACAGAATTTGTTCAGTCAGGTCCGAGGGACCTGAATTAGGTGAACATGAGTTGTAAAGGCCTCTGAGCCACCTGTGGCTGAGGGGCTGGGAACAGACAACAATGAAGAAAGTGATACAGCCAAATGGTTTATAGGAACAGGTTAGGGGAATAATGGTCTTGAGTGAGTGAATGAGCAAGTGGAAGAAGTCACTGACTCTTCCCCTGCGGTACTTTTTTAATTTTTATACAGCTTTATTGAGATATATTTCAAATACCTCAAAATTCACCCATTTAAAGTGTACAGTTTGGTAGTTTTTGCAGTGTTTTGAAGTGGTGGTTTCTTATTTCTCTGGATGTGGCGGGGAGTGCACTGTGAGGTTGAGATGCACTCCCTGGTGGGTTTAGCTGGCCTGGGTTTTTTTTCATAAGAATTAGTTAACAGCAGCCTCTGAAGAATGTGGGGACTCTGGCTGCCCTGCCCCACCTTCTCTCCTCACAGGTACCCAACTACTACCATCACAATTGTAGTTTCTTTTAAATGGGTTCGTCCTGTCCCCTTTCTTCGGTTCTTGGTATTTTCACTCCATTTAAGCCAGGCTTCTCCTAGCCTGGCCAAGCATGGGAGAACCAGTCCCTAGCAATATTGGAAAGGCTCCCAGCTCTCTGCCTTAATGCCTTTATGTCACCTTGTTGGTAGCTCCATTCTGAATGTGCTTCTTTCTTGTTCCCATGTCCTTCCCCTGTCCCATTCTTTTGAGAAACAATCCATTGTTTTGGATATTTTGGGGGTACAGAAACTGATGAACCTAGAATCTGAGTTGGAAGGAGTCAGTTCATCAGACATCTTCTTCCAGTGATTCCTAAATGCAGGTGGGAAGAATGTGACTTGTATACCTGGGTCAGTAGTACCCAGTGGGATATGTGGCTCTGGCCTAAAGATAAAGATTTGGGAGTCTTCAGCCATGGCAGTGGATGAGACTGTTCGGGGAGAATGTGCACAGTGAACACAGGCTGAATGTAGAGCTCAGAGACACTGGAAAGGAAATAGAGTTCCTAAGTGTGTATGAGGGGATGGGATTCTGAGCACAGGAAAAGGTATCCTTTCCACTGAGACAGAAGGGCCAGAGACAAAGGTGGCCGTGGAGGTGGAGGGGATGGAGTGGGGAGTACTAGCGTCAACCATCAGAATTTTTCTTTTGGCTAAAGAGGCCCCAATACTTCAGCTATATCACTTTTAAGATAGGTTCGTAAGACCTTCCCCATCCTAGACTTTTCTCAACACTTTGTGGTCCCCGGTGCTGGATACAATAGATCACAAGTGAACTGGTAGAGAGAAGATTGGGAATACCAGTTTTCTTCAAGAAGAGACCCACTATCAGTGGAATCTAGTAACACGCTGGTTTTTTTAGTAGCTACGTTGAAGTTGTATATAAGGCAGAGAAATGGAAAAAAATAGTTAGTAGTCCATCAGAGAGCCTGGCTCTTATTTACAACAGTTAGGTTATATTTCCTTATTCTAAGATTTATTTTGAAAAATTAAAAATATGTAGAATAATATGGCAAACACCCATGTATCCATCATCCAGAGTTTTGTCATATTTTATTTCTTTAAAGTAAATAAAGTAGAACAGATAAATTTGACATTTCCTTTATATCCTCCCTCCTAGCTCTAGTCCTCCCTTCTGACGCAGCTGTCATGAATTATAACCTCCCTATCCAATTATACATTTTATATATATACCTATATGTGTATAAATGGATTAAAATTTTACATAACAGTATTATACAGTATTTAGCTTGCTTGGTTTTGTTTTGTTTTTAAGCTGAGCCATCCTGCCACCTGTTCGCAGCTCAGCGGCTACTCAGCTCGGGCTGGGACTCGAACCGCTGTTGCTCAGAGCTCAAACTCTTGAGCGAGCTCTTAACCAACTGAGCCACTCGGCCGGCCCAGCTTGCTTGTGTTTTTTAACTAAATATGTGAAAAAATAACTATTTTCCCTCTACGAAGGTTTTTCAGTCTATCACTGATATTTATGTGCTGTATAAGAGCATCCTCTAAAACAGCGGTTCTCAACCTGGGGGTCGAACGACCCTTTTACAGGGGTCGCCTAAGACCATCGGAAAACAAAAAATATTTACATTATGATTCATAACAGTAGCAAAATTACAGTTATAGAGTAGCAACGAAAATAATTTTATGGTTGGGGGGTCACCACAACATGAGGA
>NW_017731360.1:3357041-3362383 GCF_001890085.2 Hipposideros armiger | reverse complement strand
TTGATGGGGAATTGGGGGATGGGAACAGCACTGGGGAATTGGGGGAAAGGGAACAGACAAGTTGCTGTCCCCCCTGTTCCTCAGTCTAGTTGTGGAGGACGTCGCCCTACTGGCCCAAGTTGGCACCATCATAGCGCTCTTCCCGGGTGAGGCAGATCAGTTGCCGGCTTCTGGACAGCGGGTCACGGCCGCTCTTGCTGGCTGCTGGCTACACAAGGTAGCCCATGGCAACCCACTGCAGCAGGGGCTGCAGCCTACGCCATCGTGGGCGACGCACAGCAGCCCAGCTCCAGGTTGAGCTGTTGTTCAGCATCTTAGCTATAGAGGGCAGTGTCACTGGCCCTCATATGTGGGATCCAAACCGGGGCCCTCTGGTGTCCCAAGCCAGCTCTTAACCAATGCGCCACTCGGTCGGCCCTCCAGTGTACTTTTTTACAATCTTAAAATATATTCCCTGTTCTCCACCCACATTTCTCGATTTAGTTCTAATATTTCTTCTTATATCTTTCTTGAATACGTTACTGGATGAGATTTTGTAACAGCATTCCCCCAAAAAAACTTCACTGGTCCCCATTCACAATATAAAAGGTTTTCAGGGCCCTGATCTTGGTTTAACCTTTTCAGCTTTATTTTGTACTTTTCGCTTTGCCACACATACCAGAAACATCACTTGTTCTGAAAGTAGATAGAACTGGATCTTAATCCTGGCTATGCCAGTTTACTGGCTTAGGCAAATTGCCTGACCTTTCTGAGCCTCATGAATTGATTCTATAAAAAGCAGCATCTAACAACAATGCCTGGCATATAGTAGGTACTCTAAATGCTTATTCCTTGTCTGTGCTTTCCACGCTCTGGTTTTGCTCACATCATTTATCTTTGTCTAGAACAGGAGTCGGCAAACTGCTGCTCTTTATTTCAAAGGTTTGCCGCCCCCTGGAAGAGCCAATCCTGTCCCTCACAACAATTTAAAAATTATTCGAGAGCCATAAATATAATTTTACATAATCACCATTATGTGAGTAATATCCTTTAAAAATTTTATAAATGAAACTATGATAGTTTCATTTTCATTTTCAATTTTACTTCAGAGTCTGCTCGTGAGCCACAATTTGCTGACCCTGGTGCCTCTTCTGTCTCAAAAGTTAGCTGACTCCTGCTCTAGAATATCTAAGTACTCTACTTGTTATTCCATACCTTGCCCTTAAAATTCTCTCCATCCTTCAAGTCTCAGTTTAAATGTACTTCTTTCTTTTTTTTTTTTTTCATAAGCTGAGCCATCCTGCTACCTGTTGGCAGCTCAGCAGCTGTTCAGCTCGGGCCGGGCATCGAACCGCTGTTGCTCAGAGCTCAAACTCTTGAGCAAGCTCTTAACCAATTGAGCCACTAAATGTGCTTATTTCTTGAAGCCTTCTCTTGTCATCCCACCTAGAGGATGAACTCGTCTCTTTCTGGATTCTTCTAGAAATTTTATCAGGTTGTTGATCAATTACTACCTTGCTTGATATTATTTTGAGCATGGAGTAGATCTGATTCTGCTCTTAAACCTTCTTCCCTCTGCATATATTCGTCTAAGGTAGAGCTTTCCACTGACATTACACTCAACAATTATGGAGGGAAGTTGGTTGACCTCCAATTCATGTCTCTCTTGGGCCTTAAATTGATGGCCCGTGGTTGGAAATTAAGAATGATTTTTAGGAGGCCTGCCTTGAGTAAATATAAATGTTTCTGGTTCCCCCCATTAAAGGGAGAATCCAATGTTTGGGTTGTCTGGGTAGTAAATAGTGCAGCATGCTTGGGGAAGGCAATTTTCCCTTCCCTGGGCTCAGTAATATTATACCTCTCGACAGTTTTATACCTTAATTAGGACCTTGGGTTTTTACCAGTTAAATGCTATTCCTTGATTATACCAATAGGACAACGGGGGCCATCTGCCTAGGAATTAAGTCTATCGTTAAGAGAGCAATTTGATTTTTCTAAAGACCTTTCACCCTCCCTCCCAGGAGGCCAAATGAATGAAATTCTCTCTGTGATTTTCAAAGCAAGGCCAGTTGTATTGTGGTTGCCCTGAACGTGTAGAAGGACAGTGTGACATTTGCCCGGTTCTGATCTGGTGCTATCCCGCATCCTGTCCTTAGTATTTTTAACTCCTTTCTCTCCACTAAATTGATACTATTATCTTTTTTTTTCAATGTAAACTTTTTTTTGAAGTATAATGTACATTTAGAAATCGTATGTATTCAGTGAATCGTCACAAAGTGTCACAGCAGTGGAACCAGTACCCAGTTCTGGCAGCCTAACGTTACCATAACCCCAGGCTCCCAATCATTAACAACTGCCCATCAGTGGTAACCATTATTATTCTGGCTTCTAATGCCAGAGATTGGTTTTGCCTGTCTTTGAACTTTATATAGATGGAATCACATAGTATGTACTTTTTTGTGTGTCTGCCTTCATTCACGCAACATTATGTCTCTGAGATTCATCCATGTGTAGTTGTAGTTTATGTTAAAGTTTTTCATCATATGAATATAACACAGTTTACATGTACTTATCCATTCATTATACTGTGAATGGGCATATTTAGGTTTCCAGTTTTTACTATTATGAGTAAATGTTTCAGTGAACATTCTTGTACATGTCCTTTGCACATATATACCCATTTCTATTGGGTATATATCTAGGAGGGATTTTATTTATTTTATTTGTTTTTAAAGATTTTTATTGGGGAATTGGGGGATGGGAACAGCACTGGGGAACTGAGGCAAGGGGAACAGACAAGTTGCTGTCCTTTTGTTCTTCAGTCTAGTTGTGGAGGACGTTGCTTCACTGCCCCAAGTTGGCACCATCATTGCGTTNGTAGCAACGAAAATAATTTTATGGTTGGGGGGTCACCACAACATGAGGAACTGTATTAAGGGGTCGCGGCATTAGGAAGGTTGAGAACCACTGCTCTAAAACAATTTGCTTTTGTTCTCTTTGTACATTATTACTTTTAATCTAAATGCAGGATTTTCACAAATTAAATTTCCTGTTCATTTTAGTCTGTCATTATATTTATGTAGCTTATTTTTTTCATCTATTGCATGTGTGTACCCTCTCTTCCAACTTTATCTTCCTTTCCCAGGGTGAAGCCCTAAAGCCAAAGAAAGAAGCTTGTTTAGTTATTTGCTCTCAGGCTTCAAAGAACCAGTAAAGAGGAGCTCATTTTTATTGAGCATCTCCTGGGTTTTATTCACTGTTGGAACCTTATTTATTTTCATTTGAGCAAGGAGGCCACCCACTTGGGCTTCTACCTACTGCTATGGACTTGTAACAGAGCACAGGAATCAGATGCTTGAGTGGGACATGGTGGGGACCCTGAGAATTCCCACAGGTCCCTTCTCTGGACTCCCTCAGCTCTCTGCTTGTGTCATTGAACACTTACCTTGTCCTACTCAACTATACATGTTTTTTACACTAGCTGTGATCATGTCTCATTCATCTTAGACTCTCTCAATGACTGTCATAGGGATTAGGCACTTATGGTGGAGGCATTTGTTCAGAGGTATTAAAGTGGGACTTGCTGTCCTGACCATACTTGTGCTGTAGGAACTTCACAGACCAGCTGCGGAAGATTTCCAAGGATGCAGGGATGCCCATCCAGGGCCAGCCTTGCTTCTGCAAATACGCGCAGGGGGCAGACAGCGTGGAGCCCATGTTCCGGCATCTCAAGAACACCTACTCTGGGCTGCAGCTCATTATCGTCATCCTGCCAGGGAAGACGCCAGTGTATGGTACAGTTCTCCTGGGACAGTGGTAACGATGATGGGACCCTTCTCAGAGTAGCTCCCTGGAGGCCCCTGGGGAGACTCAGTGTGGATTCTTAGCTCTAGCCAGAGCCGTCCCTTACTGTCAGTGCTCCTCTTCTAGGAGAAATGTCAGCCTTAAGAGCCATTGAGTCACCCCAGGTCCTGCTTACCTGCTCACCCTCCCTGCCAATAACATTTACTGTGGTCCTCTGTGTGCTGGTCTTCATGCTAGGCTAAGCTGGGCCAGATACAGAGATGGGTTAGTGCATGGGTTAGAACGTGTGGTGTTTCTGTTAGTGTCCCATTGCCTGGGAAGGACTTGGACTTTTTGAGACGTTTTCTCTTTCTCCCTCTCTTTTCCTCTTTTAAGAATAGGAATGACTGACTGTAGACATCTCTGGCTCAGTACTTTTCTCTTTACTCCATTTTCCTTCTCCACCTATCATGCTTCAAAGGAAAAGGTGTCCCTCGTCTTACCTTGCTCAACCTGTGTGTGCTCTTGTTCCCATCCCATCTTACTACCTTGGGGACTTTAACCCTCAAACATCTACAGATTCCCTGTCCTAGAGCTCATTACCATGCCATCTCCTTTAGCTTTTGTCTTCCTATTTTCTTCATCATACTTTTTGAATGAGTTCTGTACATTCTCTAGACCCACTTCCTCACCAGCCACTTACTCTTTTGCCTCTTTCATCTACCTTACTTCTACCTTTCTCCTAAACCTCCTCTGTAGAGGGTCCTCTTCTTTTGACTAATTCTAGTTCTCCTCTTCTTTTGACTAATTTAATATTTTCTCCTGTTCTCCTCTTCTTTTGACTAATTTAATATTTTCTCCTGTCTCCCCTTATTTTCGTCATTACCAGGAATGCCTGGCATTGTACAAGTTTCTGTATGATACAGTGCCCTTGGGACAGTAGTAACAAGAATAGGGCTCTTAGGGTAGCTCCTCTGTCCTCTCTTTCTGTCTTTCCACTTGAATGAAATTCTCATCCGTTTCAGTTACTTCAATCACCACCTATTATTATTAGTATATGTTATAATGTATTACTAAAATCTTTATCCAACCTTTGACCTCTCTGCAACTCCCATCTGGCTCTTCGACCCCTCTCTTTTACTTCATCAACAGTTTATTGATGACCTACTATGTGGGAAGCACTGTGCTCGATCCTGAATACATCGGTGAAAAAAGCCAATCAATGCCGTCTCTGCTCTTAGAAAGTGCTCTGGTGGGCCATCTCTTTAGTAGCTTGTCTTCTTTGTCTACCAGTGAGTCCTTTTCTTTACTTCTCTTTTCTGTGTTTGGCATCACAGTTGTTTCTGGGTGCTTTCATCTAGACTTTGGAGGCAGTCTGTCTTCTCTCTGTTTCACCTCCAGTGTATTTTTTTTTTTTAGCTGAGCCATCCTGCCTCCTGTCGGCAGCTCAGCTCAGGCCGGGAATCGAACCGCTCCTGCTCAGAGCTCAAACTCTTTTTTTTTTTTTTTAAAAGATTTTGATGGGGAATTGGGGGATGGGAACAGCACTGGGGAATTGGGGGAAAGGGAACAGACAAGTT
>NW_017731360.1:3306771-3353986 GCF_001890085.2 Hipposideros armiger | reverse complement strand
GGTTGAGCTGTTGTTCAGCATCTTAGCTGTGGAGGGCAGTGTCACTGGCCCTCATATGTGGGATCCAAACCGGGGCCCTCTGGCGTCCCAAACCAGTTCTTAACCATCGCGCCACTTGGCTGGCCCCCCTTTATGTTTTTAAACATACTCAAGTCTCTCCCATTGAAAACATGCCAAACCCTACATTGATCCTACATCTCCGCTTTGGTATTTTATATCACCAAAAGAGCTTTTGCTTCTATACATTATTTTTTTGCCTTGATTTTACTAAATCGAAAGGATGTTTCTGATCCTCATTTTACCTGATCTCTTAGCAGCATTTGACTTTGTTGAACACTTGGTTCTGCTTCAAACTCTCTCTCTTTCCTTGATATTCATGATATGGCTGTCTTAATATTCTTCCTAGTTCTCTGGATTTTTCTCCTTTTCAGGAGAAAAGTCTTTTGCAGACTCATCTTCCTATTCTGCAAACATTGGGAGAACCTCAGGATTCAGATGTAAGCTCTTCTTTTTTCACCCTGTTCTCCTCCTCGGTAACCCCATCAGGATCATGCCTTCACTTACTCCCTGTACCTAAATATCTCATAAATTTTGCATCTCTGTTTTGGACTATTTAGTTTCCACCTGTACCCAGATGCCTAGTTAAGACCCTCACTGGGATGACCAAAAAGCACTTCAAACTCAAAATGTCTCAAAAAGATCTATTTATTCTGTTGGGTTGTTGGAAAAGTCATGACATATTTTTTTTTAATGTTTTTGTTGCAAAAATGCATGACTTTTCCGACAGCCCAATATTACAAAAGCTAAAAACACAGATATTACCCATAAAAATTCTTTCTTCTTACTTACATATGTCTGTAAGTACATATGTGTCTCTGTGTCTCTTAAATACCTCTTGAATCAATTTGTTTCTCTCCATTTCAAGAACTGCCTTCTTAACACATTGTGGACCGGTGACACAGATTTGCGTCTATATATTTAAATGCCCCGTCCTAAGTGTGTTAATAGAAGCTACCCTTATTTCTTTCCTAAGTCGGCCTAATGACCACATTCTTTCTCTCACACCATGGTTCCTTTGCTCTTCTTTGTAGTTACTTTGGCCTTTTAGTTTCTCAAACATACAATGCTGTCTATCTTTTATCAGAGTGCATTTTGCATGCTGTGTCCTCTGCCTGGAATGCTGTCTCCCAAACTGCCCCCCTCTCTTCTAAGTCCTTTTTTTCCCTTTAGATTTCAGTTCATTCAGTACTTACTCAGTTCTTTTCTGGCTATTACCCCCCTATTATATACTCTCATAGCTCTGTGACGTTTTCTGTTGGCAACATTTATCTTTGTTATACTTTTCATAATTTTTCAAATTAGTCGATAATAAGCAATATAAAAGTTAGGGACTCTATGTTTTCCTGGTCACCACTGTGGTCCCTAGCACCCCATAGACTGCCTGGTATCTAGGAGGCATTCGGTAAGTATTTGTGATGCACTAATCAGTTTTCTCCCTGCTCATAGCTGAGGTGAAACGTGTTGGAGATACCCTCTTAGGAATGGCTACACAGTGCGTGCAAGTGAAGAACGTGGTCAAGACTTCACCTCAGACTCTGTCCAACCTCTGCCTGAAGATCAATGTCAAACTTGGTGGCATTAACAACATCCTAGTCCCACACCAGCGGTATGAACTCTATTACCCACTTTCCCTTGTCACGCAAGGTACCATTCTGGGGATTGCTGAAAAGATAGGACCCTGGCCAGACAGAGTGAATCAGACACGAGGGAGAGGACCCAAGTGGGTGCTACATGGTGCCAGGAAGAGAAGACCCAACTCTCCACCATTGTTTTCTTCTTATTGTTCAGCTCTGCAGTCTTTCAACAGCCAGTGATATTCCTGGGAGCAGATGTTACACACCCCCCAGCAGGCGATGGGAAGAAGCCTTCTATCACCGCAGTGAGTGATCCTCTACAACTTCCTTATAAGGTTCTCCTTTAGCTCTGAGTTCCCAAGACTACACATGATTTCCTTCCCTTAGCTCTGGCACTTGACCCTTCATAAGATCTCCTTTCAGCTAATCATCCCCATTAACACTCTTGGTATCTTCGTAAAACTATGGTGTCTTTTTTTTTTTTTTTTCAGTGAGAGTGTAGGCTGTGGCCAGAGACTTGGTACAGCCTCTATCACTCCTGCTCCGTGTTTGAGTTTATCTCTTTTTCCCCATGCTCACTTTTGGTATATGGCAGTAACCATATCTCTTCTCTGAAATCCTCTTCCCCTTCCCTACCCCCAGCCACCTAGTAGATTAGTTGTCTCTCTAATTCCTCTACTGAGTTCTCTGCTCCCTGTCCTCTAGGGGCTTCTGAATTGCTAGAGGAATCAGGTCTTCTTGCCCACTTCTCTTTCCTCAACCCTCACATTTCTCTAGGCAGACTGGGCTTATTCAGTAAATGCAGGGAAACCCTATATAATCCCTATTTTCCTTGTGGTCGTCCATCCTAGGCTCTGGCCACTGTCCCCTTTGAATAGGATGTTAATCCCACCACCTGGAAGAACACTCTTCACCTTGGTTCCTGGGTAGGTTAGTGCTTGAATGAACAAAAGGACAAACTTGTGGTTGGATGAGGTCGCTCGATAAGCTGGTAATGCCCAACCTTCACATGCGCCCCTGCAAAGGGTGGGGAAATCAAACTTATCAAGTACCTACTGTGGGCTTGGCCCCATGCAAGGTGCTTTATATATACTGTAACAGTGCTGCAAGCAGATGGTATTCTTACTCTTATCTCCATTTGAGAGGAGGAAAAAAATCAGATGGATTAAGTAACTTCTGCATGTGTGATAGAACAGAGATTGAAACCAGGGCTCATCGAATCCAAAACCCTATTCATTTCGATAGTGTAGTGTTCTTGCTGAGAAGCCTTTCCCCAAACCTACAGCCTGGCCGTGTTAGGAGCGTGCAGCTTCTGGGGCCTGAGCCTGCTTCTTTGATTATCAGGTGGTAGGCAGTATGGATGCCCATCCCAGCCGTTACTGTGCTACCGTGCGGGTGCAGCGACCTCGGCAGGAGATCATTGAAGACTTATCCTACATGGTGCGTGAGCTGCTCATCCAGTTCTACAAGTCCACCCGCTTCAAGCCCACCCGCATCATCTTCTACCGAGATGGGGTTCCTGAAGGCCAGCTCCCCCAGGTAGGGCCCACAGTAGGTGGGGAAAAACCTTTATGTTAAGGTCTGAGGGTCTAATGATAGCAGAGAGTACCGCGACCTTTTCTAAACTATTGACACTTGAAGGTGCTACTTTGGAACTTTGCTAAATGGAATAGGCTCAGGAGTAGAGAACACAACTGAAAAGTGGCATGTACAAGCATTTACAGACCTTGCTTCTTGGAACAGAAGACCCTCGGTGCCTGTTTACTAATGGTTCATGTCGAAGACTGAATCTTTAGACCAGTGGTTCTCAAACTTTAGTATGCATCCAGGTCATAGAGAGGGCTTGTTAAAACAGTCTGGTGGGAGAAAATACAAGTCAGAGGAAGAGAAGGTCTTAAAAAGAATGATGGGAAGGTGTGAAACGTAAGTCAGGAGAACCAAGAAAGTCGTGTTCTAGAAGCCAAGGGAGGAACTTTAAGGATGGAGTAGTCAAATAAATCATCCAATTACCAAAAAAAAAAATTGTCTGGTGGGCTCTACCCTTAGAATTTCTAATTCAGTGAGTCCAGGATGGGGCCCTAGAATTTGTAGTTCTGACAAGTTCCCAGGTGATGCTGCTTGTATGGAGGCCACACTCTGAGAGCCACTGCTATTGACCTTTCTTTATAATGTTCCTCCTAGTCTTTCTGCCTGCCAAGCCTTCATATATATTTTTTTATTTAAGACTTCATATTCTGTTGTTTAGACTAGTATGCTGAACTGGTCTCCTTGACTACCATTTAATAGTAATATAACTACCATTTATTGGGTATCTTTTATGTGCCATCAACTGTGTTAAGCGCTTCATATGAGTTCTATTTAATGCTTACAGTAGCCCTACGAAATAATAATTATTCCATTTGACAGATGAGGAAACTGAAGCTTGGAATGAATGTTAAATGATTTCTTCAATGTCACTTAAGCTAATAAGTGATGGAACTTGGATTCAGATAAATTGGTCTGCTTCCAAAGTCCATGCTGTTAACCATTATGCTCAATTTCCTCCAAGGCATCCAGTGTTTCCTAAAATACTGGATAAATTTGTTGTATCATTTCTCTGTTCAGAAATGTCTAGTGGCTTCATACAGCCTTGGGTTAAAATTCGAACTGCTTAGCAAAGCAATCAGCATTTTATTAAGCTCCTACTAGGTTTTCTATGCTTTTATTTAATTACCTGTTTAGTCTTCACAACAGCTTTGTGAAGGCTGCTCTTATTAGTAACTTTAGTAGATGTGGAGAAAATGAGACTTAACAGAGTTTAAATAATTTGCTCAAGGGACTACAACTAGATAAAACTTGGGTTTAACTCTAGTTCTAATTGATTTCAAATCCTATCCACTTCTACCATACAGTTTTGACCCCCTATATCTGATATCCAAGGCCACAAGGCAACTGTTTCCTATGGTTATTTACCTGTGGCTTTTTCTTTAGCTGTTCCATTTTCTTAGAATCCTGATTTTTTGTAGGACTGAATTCATCTACTTCCTCTGCACCCATCCCTGAACTATGTGCCTGCCCTTGTCTGATGGTTCCAACCTTGTCTGCTCTTGGAGCTTACAGGGGAATGCCCATCTTCCTCCTGACCCTGTAGTTGACCTTATTTTGGGCATTGTGATTTTAGTGATTTCTCTGTGAACTTTGGTTCTGTGTCTTGATTTGGGATCTCTTTATGCCCAGGAACCAGGTGAGTGCTTTCTGCTGATGCCAAGCCTGGTGGCCAAGGTTTTATAGGAACGTATCAGGTGAACTGCATGTAAGATTGATTTTGGCAGGAAGAGCCCATCAGCTCTAATGGTTGGGTGTCAGCTTATAAAGGGAGACTGAGCAAGAAGCCCTATTATAAGTGGCAACTTATGATATTCAGAGAGATATGTGAACTCAAGAGGAGCTGTGTGTCTCTTTGTCTCTCTCCTCACCCTGTGCCTAGATCCTCCACTATGAGCTGTTGGCCATTCGTGATGCCTGCATCAAACTGGAAAAGGACTACCAGCCTGGGATTACTTATATTGTGGTGCAGAAACGCCATCACACCCGCCTTTTTTGTGCGGACAAGAATGAACGAGTGAGTGAGGGAGTGCGGAAACCGCCCATACCCTCATCCTGTCTCCCTTCTCTTAATATGAAAGAAGCCCTTGAGCTACTATCTGGGGATTTAGTCCTTGGCCTGTTCATCCTTTCTGGCCCCTTTCTTCCCCTTAGCTCCTGCAGTCCTTCCTCTACCACCTCCTTCCCTGTGTTCCCCCCTTCTCCCCTCCTTCCCTTATACTTCCTCTCCCTCCTCCTAGCTCCCTGGCCTATAGACCCCATATATAGACCAGCTCCCAGAGAAGGGAAAGGGAACTACCATTTATTGAACTTCTACTATGTGCCAGACACTGTACAAGGCGTCTTCCTCACAGCAGCCCTGTGAGGTAGGTACTATCATTATCTCCAGTTTAACCTCAGAAAGGTTAAATGACTTGCTAAGATCATATAACTAATAAACGGTGAAACCAGCACCTAAACACAGGTTTGTGTGACTTCACAAGCCCATTACTTCAAGACCTAGTGTCCTCTGGGCACAGCACCTTCTGCTTTACTCTTGGGATCCTGGTGGAGTCAGAGTAGAATGGAGGCGGGGCCCTAGTTAGGGCCAGGCAGGTTTTGGGATCTTGGTTGTCTTTGTCTCTATACAGATTGGAAAGAGTGGTAACATCCCAGCTGGGACCACTGTGGACACCAACATCACCCACCCATTTGAGTTTGACTTCTATCTGTGCAGCCACGCAGGCATCCAGGTAGCTGGGCTATGTCCTGGGGTTTCCAATGGGCCAAAACTTAGTTGATTTTTATCACTGCCTCTAGAATTTATCAGTCATCGAGTGGCATTCACATCAGGATTATTGTCTCAATCAGTAGCCCTCAGTGTACTTACACAGAAGTGTACTTTGAACACCTTAGGCAGGTTGCCCATAAGAAGGGTGCTTTATGACATAGGTGACTGTGTGTTTGCCTGTTCATGGGTGGGTCTTTCAACTTAGTCATACTTTTAACAGCGATCCTGTTCCTTATCATCAGCCATCCCCTCTGCCCAACCTGGGGTCCCTCACCTTCCTATCTTCCCAGGGCACCAGCCGACCATCCCATTACTATGTCCTTTGGGATGACAACCGTTTCACAGCAGATGAGCTCCAGATCTTGACGTACCAGCTATGCCACACTTATGTACGATGCACACGCTCCGTCTCTATCCCAGCACCTGCCTACTATGCCCGCCTGGTGGCCTTCCGGGCACGATACCACCTAGTGGACAAGGAGCATGACAGGTGAGGCCCGAGATCAGGCTGGCTTCTTTTTTGTTTCAGCCTCTGGTACAGACCTAACTTTCCTTGGGTGGAAGGAAATGGGTATTGTTCAATTTGGTGTCCCTGGATTCATCTGCCCAAATCTGGTTTTTTTTTTCTGCTTAAGTTGGGGTGGGAATTGGCACCCTAGGGATGGGGGAAGGAATTAGCAGTAGTTCAGTTCACCAGGAAGGACGTCTTTCATTTTTCCTTTTCAGTGGAGAGGGGAGCCACATATCGGGGCAGAGCAATGGGCGGGACCCCCAGGCCCTGGCCAAAGCCGTGCAGGTTCACCAGGATACTCTGCGCACCATGTACTTCGCTTGAAGGCAGAACGCTGTTACCTCACTGGATAGAAGAAAGTTTTCCAAGCCCCAAGAGCTGTGCCGCCCAAATCCAGAGGCATCAGGGAGGAGGGAGGTGGGGTAGGGAGGAGGACAGAAGGCCTTGTTTCCTTCTACAGAGAGGGCAGAGGTGTGGGGAACAGGGCCAGTAAGCCAGACCACCAGCCAGAAACCTCTGATATCCACCTCATGCCCCCCACCCCTCACCCCATCTTGTCACATGGCCCTGACCCCACTGGACCAAGAGGGGCAGCACTGGTGCCCACCATACACACAGGTGTCTCACGTGACTCACAGTGCTAAAGACTCATGCCTGACAGCTTGGTAAGGTCGGCTCTGCAGCCCTTCGGACAAAAGCTGGTAGGTTTGGGTTTGATACTTTAGATGGGAAAGTGAGGGGCTTGAGAAAGTGGGTGGGAGGAGGGAAGGATTTTTTAGGAGCCTTAATCAGAAAAGGTCTAGATTTGTTTAAGAAGAAAAACGAAACCAGGCCCAGATCAATATTTTAGGATACAAGATGTTTTAATGGGTTGAGAATCCAGTTTGTAGGAAGATTTTTAATCTAATGGTTTTGGTTGCTCCTCCTCCCCTGCTGCTACCCCCACCCCTCTCCTTCCCTTTATTGCTCTCTCTCCACCCTTTCTACCCTACCTTACACCTCCTCCCTGACAGACATCCAGCCCCTAATAAGACTTAAGGCACTATGGCACTTAGCTCTGAAGTGACACGACCCTGTCTTCCTTCCACCCGCTGGTGGGTAACCAGTGCCTTCCCTGTAACGGTAATGCTGCAGAACTGCAACCTTTTGTACCTTTCTTTGGGGGGGATGGGGTGGGGTGGGAGAGGAGGTAGGTGGGGAAGAAATACCCCTAACCCAACAAGCCTCCAGCCAGAGCGCCAGCTATTTTGCATTTGAAGGAATTTACTTCCATATTCATTGAGCTTTTAAAAAGATTACAACCTCAAGATGGTTAAAATCCATTGACATTTGCACTTTCAGACCTGACAAGTCTCGGAGCTGCTGAGATGACTGGCCCCTGGCCTTTCCACTTATGCCTCCTGTCAGCCCTGTACCCTCCACCTCCCCACCTGCCTGAGTCTGGAGTTACTTTCATAGCCTTTCTCACTCTTGGCTTCTTTTTTCCCTTGATGGTCAAGTCTCTTATGTTTCACTATTTCTTAACTGGGGTGTCTTATAACAAACGATCCTTAGGTCTAAAATAAGGAAAAAGAGCAAAAACTAAATGTTATTTTTATATCATAACTTGAGTCTATTGCCAAAATCTGGAACCCCTCCCATGCCCAATGAGTTTACATCCCAGAAACATTGAGCCATTAGAAGGAACTATGTACCTTGACTTGTTCTTTGGCCTCGGTAAGGGGTGGTTATCTCCCCAAGGTGGGGCTCGGGCTCCATCACTTCCTCTGTGCAGAAAATACCTTTTTCTTGCTACAGGCTCCCTCTGCACTGCCCTGCATTCTCCTGCAAGTGCGTCTTCCCTTCCTCTGGACTGTCCTCTGACACTTTGGCTCATCCCAGATTCCAGCGTGTCCTGTGAACAGGCTGGGGGATTTTGCTGCTCCCTATTGCTTCTGTTTACACAAATGAATTTTTCCTGGTTTCCCACTAGGGCATGTGAGTGGGTGGCATGGGTGTATATGTGTGTGTGTGTGTGAGTGTGCGCGCGCGCGCGCGTGTGTGTGTCTCCCCCTGGAGAGAGATGGGTTTTGGCTGTCTTATAGAACTGGTAAAGTAGGGGGTTGTAACTTGGTACCTGCTGGCCTTGAGGCAAGGGCCCCTCTTTGCTTGACTGTTCATTTTCTCCTTTCCCACTGCCTGGGCTGGGAACTTACAGCTTCAGCGTGGAAATGCCTCTTTTTGAGGAGCCTGGGCTTGGGTTTTGCCCCAATCTGGTGATGAAACCATGACACTTTAGACCTAGCTCAGGCTTGGTAGCCAGCTGTTGGAAGGCCGGTTTGAACCCAGGCCTGTGCAGTGAGAGGTACCATTTCCCCTCCCCAGCAGCCCTTGTACAGATCCAGATTTGCTATGCAAAACAGTCTCTCCCAGGTTCTGTTCTGGTTGGCTACTTTGTTCAGCGACTTCACAAAACGTAGCACAAACATTGATTATGGAGGAAGGCATCAGAACTGTTGAGAAACTCCTCCTTTACTTCTTTTCCTACTGGCTACAGCCTGGCTGCCCCATGGGCACAGCCCAGCTGAAGAACAGAATGGAGGGCCCTGGGAGGAGGCAGCTCACTGGAGAGCCTACATTCCTTACACAAGTGCCTAAAGAGAGTGATGCCAACACTCCGTCTGCCCTGTCCATCACCTTCATAATACTGTCTACTTCGTGTGCAGCCACCCCTAGGGGAGGAGAGCTCTCTTGGGACAGTGGGCTCTGCATGTTCTCTTCTTGGGTGCATTTTGGGGCTGGGATCAGGGCACTATTCCTGGAGGGTCCACTCATTCACCAGCATTTGCAAATATCCATAGGGAGCTGGTGGTAGCCACCTCCTCTCGGCAGCAAGTTTGTGTTCTCCTTTTTCTTTTTGCCTCACTCTCTCCAGTTGGGTTTGGAGCTGGGGCTTGAAATGCATTTTTGAGCCCATAGGCACTACACATGCCATTCAAGAAAGAAAAGCAGGAGAAGCAGCTTGGGCGATGGCAAGAAAATGACTTCTTGCTCTGATTTTTTTTTTTTTTTTTAATCTTTGAGACTTGAAAAATACCCTAAACTTGAGGATGATTCTTGTTTTAAAGATGGTGCATGCAGGATGGGAGCTGGTGTTGGCAACAAGCTTTGGCTTTCTTGAATTTGGTTTCCGTGGTGCTTCTCACTTAAGCTCTGAGGAAGCTCTGGGATGACCCCAGCCTCACCCTCTTAGACAGGCCTCTTGTTCCCTTTGTTCTACTCGCTTGCCTTGCTTTCCCTCTTCTGTCTTCCTTTTTTTTTTTTCTGTTCATTCAGCTTGCTGGCTGATCTGCCTGCCTATCTGCCTATGTGATGATGAATTCTCTGCATGGCTACAATGATCCCACTGTTAGGTAGCAAAATCAGGCCTCACTCCTTGGCTGCAGAAGACCCAAGAGTCTGTTCCCCAAGCCCAGCGATGTCCTCTTTGGGCTGGACTGCCCTCAAGTTGACACGAGGGCAGAGCAGCAGGCCTAACCAAATGGCATGAAATCAGGGGGCTTCTGGCAACTTTCACACCTGTCCACTCCTTGGAGTTGGTTTCTGTCATTGCTTTTTCTAGATCTGGTTCCATTTCTCTCTACCTGGGTCTTCTCTTTTCGGAGGATCTGTTAGGGTTGAGCTATTTGAGTATCCAGGGTTGGAGTGTTAGGGGATAGACATGGGGGAAGAAGAGAATGATGGGAAGAGAATGGAGAAAATTTGGATGAAAAGTGGGAAAGGAGAGCACTGCTCATTTTTCCAGTCCTTCCTGACCCATTGGGGGCTGAGGTGCTACTGCTGGCCTCTGGGGGTAAGCCTGGGGCCCCTGTTGCTGGAAACTTCGCCTTAGAATAGAATAATGCTGAGGAAGTACCTAAAGGTGTGAAACGGCCCTACAAAGCTCCTGGTTTCTACTTACAGGATAGCTGCCCTTTGCCTAAGCAACAGTGTTCTTGGAGTTTTCTTTTTCTTGTCTAGAATTCTGTAAATGAGACTAGCACTCAAAATAGGCAGCACTCAAGGGGACACTGACTTCTTGGCTGGCCCAAGGAATATCTACAAGGCTGATAGGACAGTGTTTTAGACCTGGCGTCATGTGTAACAAAGAAAGATGGAAGTTTCTTCCCCTTCAGGGTAAAAAGTCATCTCAAACTAGCCAAAATGCAGTTTTGGAAACTACATCAGGGGAAACTATTTCTATTTATATTTACCGGGTCTAGGCCAATCCAGGATGGTAGCTGGGATGCCTTCTTTAAAGTCTGATCATGGCAGGGATATGCAGGGCGCACTGTTTTCTCTTTGGATTTCTAAGCAGACTGGGGAGAGGGGATGCTCTGGTTTTCTCTTTCCCCCCATTTATTAGGACTTGCCTTCTCCCTGAGCAGGGAGGGAGAGGCTAGGTTGGTGCTGTCCTCTTACTCTTCTCCTACTGACTTAGAACCTCTGGCTGCTGTTTGGGAGCCCAAGAAAGGGAGTGGAGGGAATGACTCAAACAAAAAACAAAAAAAAAATCAGGTGGGGAAGGCAGATTTTCTTCTTTAAAAAGGAAAATGAACTCTCCAAGGATTGTGCAAGTAAAGACAATGTGTCGAATGCACCAAGCCCCCTGGTGTAGTAGCAATAAGGAAAAATGAAATGACTTTCCTCTGCGCACAGTCCAACCTGATTGGTGTGTGACGTTGGCACTTAGCAGCCATCTGGTGGGCATGTGTGACGACTCTGGGTATTACTTTAGTTTTTAAACTTTTTCTCCCTCTCAAGTCCAGCATGGATAGGGAAACGTCCCTGGAGCCCCACAGCTGTGTACTTGTTTGCATTTGTTTCCCTGAGACTTGTGTTCGTGTCCTGCTTTGAGCTGTACCTTGTCCAGTCTATTGTAAAATTATCCCAGCAGCTGTAATGTACAGTTCCTTCAAAAGTAAGCAACAGCAGCAGCACAATTCTGTTTTATAAAGACAACAGTGGCTTCTATTTCTAAAGTGCGGTCTCTCTCTCTTCTCTCTCTCTCTTTTTTCCTATTAGCAAAGCAAACTGTTAGATTAATTATATCTCTGATAAATTTTAGCTTAGAATAATAGATCGCTACAAGAGCAGAACCATCACTTCTAAAGGAGGAAAGCGGCTAAAACAAATTCCAGAGTGTTGAAACTGCAGATTGTATGTAATCATACTTGACAGGGCCTCCATTTATTCTTCCACAAACACGTAAAGTATTGTGTCCAGCAGTATTGGGGGGGAGGGGGCACAATTCAAAAATGAGGAAAACTGGCTCTCTCCTTAAGGTGCTTAAAGTTTGGTGGGGGGTATGAGTAGCCAAATGGTCCCTTGTTACAGGAGAAAGATAATGAGGGACTGGAACAAAGCTATAAGGCAATGACGATAGAGAAGAAAGGGCAGATTTGAGAAACACTCAGGAGATAGAATTAATAGGACTGAATGGATAATGGACGGGGAAGAGAAGGGTAGGGGCTGATGCCCAGGTATCTGCTGGAGCAAGTGAGTATATTGGGACATTCCTTTAACCAAGACGGGGTAGGGGAGACTGTAGAAGGAAGCTGGTGAATTTTGTGAAGAAAGACAATTAGCCTTGCTTGTATAGACTGAGTTTTGAGGTTCCCATGGGGCAATGAGGTTAAGGTTTCCAGTAAACACTTATGTTTTGGTGCTCAGGGAAGACTACAAAACTGCAATTCTAGATAATGGGATTCATATTCATATAGATGATAGTTAAAGCCATAGAAGTGAATGAGATGGTTTAGAAAAAGTAGAGTGAGAGACACATTATGTACAGCTAGGAAACAACTTAAGGGATGAGGAGAGGAAGCAGAACCTAAAAATGAATGTCAAATCACTAGTAGATACCTTGTATATTTTTGACTGATTTAATGAGGTGGAAGAAAAATCAAGTGAGTGGGATAGGATCCAAGAAGGATGTGATTAACACCAGGAACTGCGGTGGTGAGGAAGGGGTATTTTTATTTTCTACTCAGTTCATCATTCTCCACCCCATCTTCTCTTGGATTTTATAACTTTATGGTCATTCTCCAGTGTTTCTTCAATATGAGCATTGGAAAACCTAATTGAATAAGGTTAAGACTAGGACTTCGAAGTTGTTCACCACAACCGCCACCACCACCTCCAGCTTCCTCCTGTCCTCAGGAGATACTTGTAAAAGAATAAAATAAACAAACCTATTTTTGTTCCTAACCAGTGTCATAGATGGTGTTCCAGTGCACTCGATAGCACTTAGCAGCTTGCTCTATTTATTTTCATGACTTGTTTCCCCCCCCAGAGACTGTGAGCTCCTGGGAGCAGAAACTACATTCTATCCATTTTTGTCATCTTAGGGCCATAGCATGTATTTCTGAATAGAATTGAAATGAGCTAGAAATCTGGTTTATGCATATAGGGGATTGGGGGCAGGGAATCAAAACGTGATATTGAGTGCACAGGATGGACTCAGCATTTCTGAATCTTCAGGTAAGCAGAATCTTAACCAGAGCACCACCATTTCCCACTCTCACCCCAACTTGGAAGTTCTGTGGTTTTTGTACCTTAAGCTGATGTACAGTTGTCAAGCATGTAAATTCTGGCATTCCTCCCTGCTACTGCTAGAGTATTGCTGTTCTGTGGGAAGATGGCTCAGAGGAGGATTCTGGCACAGGGCCCAGTGAGAAATTTTCAGTGGCAGCTAGTATGTATGTAAGTGGACCCTAGCATTCCCCTGGAGGCCAAGTGTTGTGACTTTTCCAATTGCAGAGCTAACCTGTGGCTACCACCTGCCAAATTCCCATGGGAGCCAGCCAGCCAGACTCCATGATCCTTTCTATTTAGAAGCAAGGGTGAGTGGGCTTGGTTGAACTTGAAATGCAAATTGGAACATGGGGGAGATTTTTCCCAGTTGAAACAATACTTCAAATAAATGTATGACCCTTAGCGAAGCAGAAGTAGTTAGCAGAGCAAGCGGGAGGATGACCATTATGGCACTTTTTTTCTCTTGCCATAAATTTCAGTTTTATTAACGATTGATGTTAAAAAAGGTCTCAGGATTTGTCTGTTGGTTGCTACTTGAGAAAAAAAGATGATGGGAGCCCAAGGCCTGATTTGTCTGGTCCTGGAGCTCGAGGTATTGAGTTTAGGGTTGTCTAGCATCCCGGATACCCCTTTGTAGTATTGGTTGAGCAGCCTTCCCTCTGCCCTGTCATTCAGCAACATATATTGTAGCACGTTTTTATCTAGCAAGTGGCTTGGAGTAGAGTGAGGGTGGGTATTTGTTAGGTATCTCTTGGTTTAGCAGACCCCGGAATCTCATGGCAGTTAGGGTTTGGGGGCTAAAGGAAAGGGTTATAGTACAAAGAGAAGACTGTTTTCAAGTTCTGAGTCTGGGCCATTTCCATCCAGACTGCTGCCTGTACTGTTTGAATGGCAAGTAGCATCGAATTGTAGCAAGTAGCTCTTGCTGTTTGTGTCTAGCTTTCAAGACATTTATTCCTCTGGTTATAGGCTGAGGAGACTTGGCATGCTAGAAGGGGCACAGAGCATGACAGAAGCTCTCCTGTAAAGTACCTGTGTGCTTTAGGAGCTGGAAAAGTGGACTTGCCGGGGATGAGCTACATTTTAGAAGTCCTTCACCTAAGAACCATGACTGTCTTCCCCAGGATGCCATATCAAGGTTTTTCAGGCCAGTGTGACTCACCCTGCGGGAACACGTTGTCCTCTTGCTCTGGACTGCAGTGGCTTCACCACTATCCTCTTGGCATTGTCTTTTGGGGACAGAAATCTGAGGGACCTTTCTAGGGAGCCCTCCATCCCTCTTCCCCATCTACTGAAGGCAAGTAACTTGCTTAAAGGAGGCAGTGAGAGATCCGAGTCGGTTTCTTGGAAAAGGCCTATGGGTTGTTAATGGAAGTGAACTGGAAAAAGGAAGGAAGGGCTTGGGAACTTTGAAATGTTTGGCTAAGTGCTTTGTACAGTATCTGTTTATCTTATTGCATCGTCACAGCATTCATGTGAAGTATTTTATCAATTACCTTCAGTTGCATATAACAGAACCCCAATTAAGTTGGCTTAAATAAGGAAACTATTACATGACAAGAAGTTCTGATTTAATATGGCCCCGAGGTTGGTTAATTCAGCGGCTCAATGATAATACCAACAAACCAGGTTCTTGCAGTCTTTTTGTTCTGCTGTCCTCTGTGTTGGTTTATCCTCATGCTAGTTCATCTAAGGGTCCCAAAATGGCTTCTGTAATTCCAGGAAAGAAATGCTGACAGAACAATGTCTTGCAGAAGGGGGACCAAGTTTTTCCAATGTTTCATTTAAAGTAAGAAAATCCCTGGAAGCCCCAGTTCATCTGGCATCACGTCTCATTTGCTAGAACTGGGTCATCTTCCCACTCCTGTCATTGGCAAAGCAAATGAGATCATCCATCATGAGTGGCTTGGATTAACTAGGAGTTACCCTCTAACTCATGTGGATTAGAAAGACAAATCATGTCTGTTAGGCAAGAAAGAAGGGGATAAGGGTTCTTGGGTAGGTATCCAGCAATGTCTGCTCTACGCAAGTCCTCTCGTTTTTACAGATGAGGGATATGAAGCTCAGAGTGACTTTTCCTAGGATCACAGATAGTAGCAGAGGGCCTGAGTGTCCCTAAAGCCAGTATGTTTTATATTGTGTCCTGCTGCAGTACAAAGTACAGTTGACCCTTGAACAACAGAGGTTTGAACTGTGTAGGTCCACTTATATGTGGATATTTTTCCAATAAATGTACAGTCAGCCCTGTGTATCCCCCCAGGTTTTTCATCTGCAGATTCAACCAGCTGCAGATCAAAAACAGCATTTTCAGTCCCTGGTTCAGAGTCCATGGATGTGGAGGGCCGACTATGCATCTTCTACACCATTTTATATAAGGGACTTGTGCATTCTTGGATTTTGGTATCCACAGGGTTCCGGAGCCAATCACTCCAGGATCCTGAGGGATATCTCTAGTTAAGTTTTTTTGTTTGTTTGTTTGTTTTTTTAAAGATTTTATTGGGGAATTGGGGGAGGGTAACAGCGTTGGAAAATCGGGGAAGGGGAACAGACAAGTTGCTGTCCTTTTGGTTCTTCAGTCTAGTTGTGGAGGACGTGGCTTCACTGGCCCATGTTGGTATTATCATTGCGCTCTTCCCAGGTGAGGCAGTCGCTCGCTGGCCATTGGAAGGCAGCTCACGAAAGCGCACGCCAGCTGCCGGCCAGCCTGACTGCAGCCTATGCTGTCACCGGCGACTCATGGCAGCCCAGCTCTGGGTTGAGCTGTTGTTCACCATCTTTGCTGTAGCGGGCACAGCGTCACTGGCCCACATGTGGGATCCAAACCAGGGCCCTGCTGCTCAGAGCTGGCATTCCAAGCCAACTCTTAACGTGCCACACGGCTAGCCCTCTAGTTAAGTTTTTGAGGAGCTTAAAGTCATATGTAAGTTTTCAACTCCCTGGGGGGTCAGCACCCCTAACCCCCATGTTCAAAGATCAACTCTAGTTTGCTTTCTGCTGTTTAAAAACTGGACTAGAAGAGATTTGAATGCAAGTGTCAAGTCAACTAATTTCAGCCCATGGGAGAGGAAAGGACTCTATCCAGTTGCTTTCATTGAGTATTGATGTTTATGTAGCACAGAAAGCCTAGGAATGCAACTTTCAGTGAGCATTGATTTCCTTGCCCCTGAGATTTCTTTACTATTTTATAGTTCTCCCTGAGAGCAAAGCAGTGCCACATCAGATGAGGGCAGAGTTTTAGCCTACTTCCTGAGCCCCATTTTTGAAGCCCACTCATTTATTCATCCATTCCACAAATATTTACAGAGTGCTGCTATGTGCCAGGCACTGGCACTGTTCTAGGCACAGGCTATGACAGTTAACAAGATGTATAAAGACTGTTCTATGCCCTTAAGAGCAGATTCATTTGGGAAAGAGGTTATCCAAAACTAGTGTGTGCATGTATGTGGTCAGAGGAAAGCCTCTTACAACTTTGCTTTTGGCAGAATCATTCAAACTTTTTTTGTCTTCTCACTTCCTGATATTACAGTTCATGAACCGTTCACTTGGGCCCATTCTGAAAAGGTGGGGGTCCCTGGGTAGCAGAAGTAGGTGGGAAGGCATCATTGACATTCATTAAACTGGACCTAATTAGGTCTAAATCCTGCTTCATCAATGTCAGCAAAGAAGACTGGCCACCTCCAGGGTTCATCACCATCACCATGTTTATTCTGGGAGGCGCTGAAGAAGTCTGCAGTCATTTAAGGAACCAGTTCTAGAATTGGGGGTTGAAGGTGTAGTAGACCCTTGCACAACAGTTGGTATTTACCCTGTCAGATGCTGCTATAGACTTGGATTGTGTACAGACAAGGATTGAAAATAACTTTGAAGATACAGTGTTTCAACTGGTGACATTTAATTTGATATTTTAAAATTGGGGAGGGCATTTTCAGTAAATGGGTATGGGTGGGAAGGAAGAAGTGAGAAAGAATCGGTATCAGGTGTGGGTTTGAATCCCATTCATTTATGAAGTGTTTACGGTATGTGTATTTAATAAGTGCTTTAAAATGGTAAATACAGTCCTTTTTTATTCACTAACGTTTAGGGAGGGTTTGCTGTGCTTTATGCACATTCCCTAACCTCACAACAACTGTAAGATACATGTTCTCCATTTTTCAGATGAGGAAATTTAAGCCAGGAGGCTCAAGTGATTGATCCAAAGTCCCAGTGATTGTGGAGGGTGGGGATGGGAGGGATTTAAGATAGGATACTTGCCTTTTCCTCTTTGTCGCAGCTTTTTAAAAAAGGGATGTATTTTGACTTTTAAAAATCTAAGCATTACTGATGTTTAGAGACATAGGGAAATGTCATGAATCATTCAGCCTGAGTAAAATAGTATCACCTTTCATTAAAGGCAGCAAATATTAAGGACCTACTATTTGCCAGTTAACGTGCTGGTCCTGGTAACCTACTAAAGCTTACATTCTAGTGGTAGAGGCAATAAACTAGTAAAAACAAATTACCGATTGGAACAGGATTATTAAGGAAATACTGTAATAGAAAAGCGGGTGCCCCACCATAGCGGAAAAGGCCTAAGTCTTAAATTGGGGTGTAAAAAGAAGGGACGCGTTGCAGAGAAAGGAGAGGGTTCCTGGCCAAGGGAACTGAAAGCAGAAACTCCGAGTCGGAAAGAGAAGCCCTTTGCCCGTTGGGTGAGTTAGAAGCAGACCAGTATAGCTGTAGCATAGTGATGTCTTGCTTGAGGAGAAAAGCTGGGCTCCCGGTTACAGAGTGCGTTTTGGCCCTGGAAAGGAGTTTGGGTCTTCTCAGTGTGAGAGACGCTATTAAAGAGTTTTAAACATGGAAACTATTCGATCTGATGTTTGTGTAATGTCCTGTTTCTTAATCTCTTCCCAAGCTAAACTGTACATTTTACCCCCCCCAAATGGTTGTCAAAGCAACCCTACGGACTTGGAACGATCCACCGTGGTGGTTGCTTGGCCGCTAGCTGAGAAAGAGGCGCGTGGGGTCGCCCGAGCTGGGCGTGGAGGGAGGGGGCTAGGGAAGGAGGGTGGCCCTCGGCACGGGGGCCACTGCCCCCTGACCAGCCTCGCTCCAGGTAGGCTCCTCCCCAGGTAAGCTGCACCGCCCTCCGCGACGTCGCAGGCTGGCGGGGATCCGCACCGGGGTGGCTCGAGCCCCGCCCCTCCGGGTTGTCTCCGGCCGGCACTGCCCGGCGGAGGCCGCGCCCCTCCGCGCGTGCGCCAAGCTCCGCCCCGCCGAGCCGCCTGCTCCCCGACACCTCCCCTGCGTCCCCGGCGCCGGCCGCGTCCGCACCGACGTCGCGGCTGCACGGCTTGGGCCCGAGAGGCGAGGCTTGGACGTCCGGCGAGCCGGGGCAGCGGAACTGACGCCAGCGGGCTTCCGGGGACGGCCCCCGGGGAGGTCGGCCGCGGCGCCGCAGTCGTGGAGGGGCCGCCGGAGCGTAAGCGGCCGCGGGCGACGCAAGTTCCGCGCCGAGCTCCCTCTCCTCGCCTCACACTCTCCTCCCTCTCGCCTAGTGGCGTGCTGCCTCCCGACGGCGGCTCTTCCTGACGAGAGCTTTCGGAGTCCGGTTGCTGACACGAAGCCGCCGCCGCCCCGCCTCGGGGCCGAGTGAGAGTGCCGGTCGCGCCGCGTCGCCCCCTGCGCCGCCTCCTTGCCCCCCAGGGGCGGGCGCCCTTCTCGCTGGAAGCACTCCCCCCAGCTCCATGAATGGAAATCGGCTCCGCAGGTGAGTGTGTCACAGATGCTGGCCCGGTCGGTGGGGCTGTCCCCAGAGCATCGTCGCTCCCTCAGCTCCGGCCCCGTCGCGCGAGGTGAGCGCCGTCCGGGCGGCTCCGGGTCTCCGACCCCCGCGTGCCCCTCCTCCTCCTCCCCGCAGCCGCGCCGCAGTTCCCGGGAGGCACTGAGTAGGCGAAACTGCGGGGAAGGGGACGCCGCTGAAACGGTTGAAGTTTGGGTTTCTCTAGTCGATAACACCCTTCTTGTTCTGGGGTCTGGAAGGGTTTGCCATCGCTTTTGTTATTCCGGTTGGAGAGGTAACGGTGTGCGTGTCCTTTTTTTTTTTTTTTTAACTGGGTTGTGTGTCCCGTCTAGTCGCTAGGCGGACAGCTCTCTCCCTTTCTTACCTCTTAAGGTAGTTGTGGAGATAACAGATGAGAATGAAGTTTGAAATAGGTTTGAGTGCAACGTCAGATGCAAGCTGACGTTTCTCCCATCCCCGAGTTCCTGCTTGTGGCAGCGTGGTATGGAGTTCCTGAGGATCTTGGAAATGTCATACCAGCCTGGATCTCTGCTCATGTGAGGAGGTGGATCTTAAAATTGCTGACAGTGTTCTTTCCTTCTCCGTTCCCTAGAGGTTCGGTTGTCATATTCCTGGAAATTTGGAATTTAAGAAAACTTTCAGTCCTTGTAAAACGGTAGCCTTGAGAGAAAACCGCAACTTGGGCACCACGTATTTTAAAGGAAAAAGCACTATGGTCCTAAAGTAATTAATTAATTGAGGGACATAAAGTAGATGTTACATAACGACTTGCTTCCCAAAGGATCGTTCATACTTGGTGTGTTAAATTTGAAAGTATGCTTCATCCAGTCACAGATTTATAAATTAATTTTAAAATATTGGGGCGGGGGGAGCGTCTAGTGACTAATGGTATCCCAAGCCCCTGAATTTCACATCTTATTTTGCTAGATACATCTTATTTGGGGAGATACCTGAATATGAGATAAGAAAAACTTACGTAAAAAACCAGTGACATAATGATAAAGAATTTGTTAATTAGGTTAAGGAGTATAATTTTCAAGTAGATGCAAAAGCATTCAAATTGTAGAGGTTGTGGTAGGGAGAGGGGTTTATTACAAGTTTTATTATGTGGAATTTTTAACTTTCTACTATAGTCTTTATGGAATGTGATGATTTGGGGTTATAGGTGATTTTTATATAACTCCTGTTGTCAAGCCTGGAAAACAAAACATGACAGTTTTTTATTAATCATTCTAAAACTTAAAGATATTTCAAAAAAATTTTTTAACTTTTTTTATTTCTTTTTTCTCCTTTGGATTTTTTATATAAAATTATGCCCAAATATATAGACAACATCTTAGAAAGTTCTTCTAAAGTCAAACCACCTAACCAACTGGTCCAGCTAGCCAAGAATGATTCAGTAAATGCTCCTGTGAATTCTTGAGCTAAGAATTCACCTTGAATGCACACCTTGAATTGCAAAGTTTATTATTCAGTGCAGTTGATACATGAGTGACTATAATAAGGAAGATAAAGTATAATTTAGCTCAAGTTTGTCATCATTAAAAACAAAATTTTCATTTTTCCTGAAACGTACATGCAATTGTTGAGTTACACATGAAATTGAAAGCATAGTTGGGGAAAATGTGCAACTCAGTTTTAAATAAAGAATTTGAGAGATACATATTTTGGTTTAAAATTTTTTTTAATTTTAGATGTAAATGTTCTCTAAAAGTCTGTTAAGTCAGTGTTGGGTCTTGGCTCTCCAGTTCTGTTGTAAGTCTTTCTTTTGTGTGGAGATTCTCAGGAGTCATCTTATGACAGGATATTTTAAAATCTAGTCCTTAGGTGGATACATAGAAAACTTAAATTTATTTACATTAGAGGACTTTGAATATAAATACTGTAGTTTTTTGGTGAACCATTCCTCACTACAAGTTGTCTGTTGTTCCCTTTTGCATGGAAATATTTTAAGTGTTTTTTAAGGGTGTCCTGTACAATCTACTAATCTAGTACTGTGTGAACTTTGATTTAACCCAAAAAGCTGCCACAGTTGGTTTGTAAATAATAATAGTGTAGCATCTGTGCTTATGACTCCTAAGAGGAACTTCTGCTGAAACCCTATTTTTTATGGTTTAATTACAGCTGGGCTAAAAGTATATGTTATGTTTTAGTTTGAAATAAAGTGGGAATAGAGGAAGCAGAAATGTTCATTGAGATATCACTTCTCCAGAGTAGCTATTTTTTAGGACCTTAACTATTCTAGTCTGTATTTTTAGGTAGTCAGACTACTGTTTAGGGCAGACAGAATTGTACTTACCTACCAATGGAAGAAAAACATTTACCATAAATTAATATGCAAATAGATTTGACAAGTTTGGTAGTTGTCTTATACAATGTTGCAAAAGTGAATAGACTATGTTTCTGTCTTAGTTGTACTTTGTGTTTGAATACTCTGCATTCTTCTATAGTAAAAATCAAGAAAAAAGTCATTTGAGAACAAGTTCCAAACGAACAAAAATTTAATGTTTGGAAGCTAGATTTAAATGAGATAGAAAAAAGTGGGTTCAAAATACTAACAAAATATAATGCCATTAGATTCTCAGTTGAATATTTAAAATAAACAATCTTTAATCACTTTGGAGAATGTTTTTATTATATAAATTTTCTCACTTGCATTTTTTTGTCTTGGAATAAAATGTCAAACTGCTGCTGTGCTGGAGGGCATTAAATTTGAACACGGAAAATGTTTTTTTACTTGGTTGTCACTTAAATTTTAGCTTGTGCTGCTTTGGAGTGGCCATTACATCTTTTTTCCTAGTATTTGCTGCTCTTGCCTGGCAGTGGGACTTATAAAAATGTGCAAGGTTATTTTGATTTTTGTTTTAGAATTTAATTTCTCTGACAGTGATGGAACACCCTGAGGGAAAACTAAAAAGTAAGCAAGAAGTACGTAAGTTTTTTCTTCCAAACAAAGACTTAAAAGGGAAAAAAGAACATACATGTAACGCTCAAATATAATTCAGTTAACATGATGAACACTTTTAAAAATTATCCATGATTCCTGATATGACCACTTTTAAAGTCTTTAAACCAAATTCCAAACTAATCTATTAGTTTAAAATTTTTTAAAGAAATTAAGTAATTTAGGGGTTAGAATAAATGAAATGATTTCTAGATACTACTTCCTTTTGCTATTTTGGGTAATTTTATGTATAAGTTGGTATTTTAGAATTAATTTATGTAAATTTATATTTTCCATTGAGAACATTGCATTTGTTTGATTCTATAAGCCTAGGCTGATAGTATGCAAAGAGGCCTGGGGCCCTGTGAAGGGAACATTTCCTGGAAGAGTTCTCTGTTGTATATGGAAAAATCCTAGCTCAGAGTGGAATTCTTGCCAAATTTGTCACAAACTGTTAGATTTTAGTTGAATACTATGTTGCCTTATATCACAATCCTCTTTTATCACATTATTTTCGATTGTCTTAAAATACTTGAAGGTCTACCTGAAAGATGAATTAAATAAATATTTTGTTAATCTAGCAAAACATTTTCTCTTATAATGCCTAAAACTGGGATCTAAGTAACTTACACGTTTTTTTTTCTTTTTTTCTTTTTCTAATTGATGAGGGGGAAAAGGCAAGTGATAGTTTTGTTTTCATGAAGGTAGAACTACGAAGATAATTTAAGAATAGTATCCTTTTCAAACCTGCTAAGTCTCAGTTTGTTGGGATGAACAGCATTCACCAGACATTCATTCCTACTTCTAATTCAGTTGTCTAGGATACTTAATAGACCTCATTCTTGGCTCATTAACAAAACAGATGTGAGAAAGAATATTGTGTGGTTTTTCAACCATAATGGTTATGCTGTTAGGATACATGAACAGCCTTTCTGTATTTGGAGTTTCTGTAGTTTTCTGTCATTATCTATTAAAATTAACAACTTTCTTTGGCTACTCATTGCTTAAAAAAAAAAAAAAAAGACTTGAGATTTAGCAAAACCGTGTCACACAACTAATGCTTTCTCTTATATCTTAAATGTAGGCTTTTTTGGTTTGGTTACAATAAAAAGTATGTGCATTAGTCTGGAATGTCAGTGTAATGAAATAATCTGGCAGAATTCTTCTTTTTAGTCATCCAGTGTTTTTCTACATTGTTTCTAAATTGTCCACTTTTTGAAAAATCAGAAGATAGCTATAGAATATAGACAGGGATATTTTGATATTTTTCATTTGTAGAAGAATTTTGCAAGAAAATGTTCTCAATTGTAGGCTTACATAATACTATTTTTGATTCATTACTAATACTTGATATTTTAAGTGACTTCTAAGTCTAACAACAGAACTTCATTAGTGTACTCTGAATTTTCAAAAAGGTTAAAGAATAGATTGCAAAATGAGTTTATACCTTAGCAACCAAGTCCCTTTTTTCTTTTAAAGAAACTTCTGGGTTCTAAATTAGGACTTGATTTCTATATGTATATCTAACATAAAAGTGGCTAAATTTTAAATAATTCTAAAATTACTAAATTTTTCTAAAATTTTTGCTTGGGTTCTCAGAGTTTTTCAAAAGATACCCAGCAAATAATAAAAACTATTAATTACAAAATAAATTTCAAGGCTTTTCCATAGTGCAGGGACTACTTGGATAATGTCCCCTCTTGTTTTCAAGAGGGAAAATGCCTTTTTAAAAACTGTTCCCCATACTGCCACCTGAGAAATTTAATCCTCAACAGTCTGGATGTTCTATAAGTGATTATTTAGCTGTAGTGATTATGGTAAATGTAATACGATAAGTACATTCTGTTTGTACAGGTTCATTGCATGAATCAGTAGAATTATTAGTTAGGGGGTTACTAAAATCTCATGTTGATGTTTACTAGTTAGCCTTGTAGGTTTTACTAGTTAGTAAACAGAGGCATTTATCATTTCAAATTTGAGGTCAACACAATATATTTATTTTTCCAAAACAAAAGTATTTTTTTCTGATTATAAAAATGGATGTTTATAATTTTTTAAAAGCAAACAATATAGGAAAGTCTATAATAGAAAGTGAAAATAATATGATCCCATCCTCTCAATAAAACCATTGTTAATTTTTTTCCATCTGTCTGTCCATCCATCATACTGTTTTAACCTGCTTTTTCTACTCAGTAATGTATCATGGACATTTTTCCATGTTAATAGTTACACCAATAATTTTTACTGAGTGTATAGCATTTACTTTTTTATATTATTTAATCAATCTCATTGATGGTGGTTTAGATTTTTTCCATCTATTATTATTATTATTATTATTAAAAGTAAGTATCCTAGTATAAATGTTTTTATATAGTGGTCCAATGAATGCTTTAGTATAAATTCTGAAGTAGAATTGTTGAAACAAGAGTATGCCATAAATACTGAAGCAAAAGTTTGTGAAAATGCGTAATTTGGTAATAAGGTATAGTAATGCTATAGTTGATTTTTATTTATTCACTGCTTATTTTTTATCAGTTATATTTGCTTTAGGCTGTTATTTAGCTTTGAATTCAAAAACTAGTACATGTTAGGTTGTTAAGTCAGTGAACAACATATACATACATATGCTTTGAAAATGTATGGTTTTGGGTTTGAAGTTTAATATGGTTAGTTGATATTAGCCAGTACTTACTATATAGCTACTGAAAGAAAAGTTTGAGGTGGAGAGAAATTCCAAATAGTGCTTTGTATTTTTATGTAGTCACATTTTCAACTCTAGTGGGCAATATATGTATTTATTAAGTAAGTAAAATATGCATCACTGGAAGTATAATTTGTTGTATTGTCAGAATTGTTTCTTTCATTCATTTATATTAAAATATTTTTGGATGCTTAAACTTGATTATTATTTTATAGTTAATAACGGTATGGTTCTGTTACATTGCCTATTCATAAAACAGAATTTTGATTTTTGCCAGTTTGTATAAATAACATCAGGTAAAATAACGATAATGGAGAAAAAAAATTGGCAGTGTGATATAATGTAAAAAGCATGGGTTTTAGAAACAAATCCCAGCTTTCAAGTTAACTGTGACTTGGTAATGATGTGTGTCATTGTAGGTTCATTGATTATAACAAATTTATCACTGGTGTGGGGATGTTGATAGTAGGGGAGGCTGTCCTTATGTGGGGGCAGAAGGCATGTATGGGCAATCTCTTCTCAATTTTAATGTGTACCTAAAACTGCTCTAAAAAGAGTCTATTTAAAAAAATTAACTGTGACCTTGGGCAGTGCATTTAATCTTCCTTAATTTCTTTATCTGTACAATGGGATGGTAAAAAGAGATTAAGTATGCAAAGCAAATGGCACTTCCTCTCTTCCTAGTTTTTAAGACTTTTTATGATAGAGAATTGACGATGTATATAAATAAGTAGATTGTATAATAAATTCCCATGTACCTATCACCCAAACCCAACAATCATTAATCCTTGTCCAGCTGCCTCCCTTCTACCTTCCCCTCCCTTGTGTTTTTTTGAAGCATATTCTGGATATTACTATTTCATTCATAAATATCTACTAAGTATAGTAAAACCTTAGATTGCAAGTAACGTGGTTTGCGAGTGTTCCGCAAGGCGAGCAAACATTTCTAATACATTTTAACTTGGTAAACGAGCGATGTCTTGCAATTCGAGTAGTTTCTGGAACAAATTATGCTTTCAAACCATGTACATTTTAACGTGGTAAACGAACAATGTCTTACAATACGAGTAGTTTGTTTCCAGAATGAATTATGCTCGCAAACCAAGGTATTACTGTATATCTATAAAAATTATGGATTCTTTAAATAAGCCACAATACCATTATCACAGCAAAATAATACTACTTTATATAAAATACCCAGTGTTCAAATATCTACTTGTCTCAGATATTATATGGTTTCTTTTTAACAATTTGCCTTATTTATTTATTTTTCATTTTTTAGTCAGGATCCAGATAAGTTTCACACATTGTGAAAAAAACTGATACGTTTTTTAATTTATAAGTTTTCTATTCTTTTTCCCCCAAAATTTATGGATTATATATCCTTTTAAAGTTTTTCACAGTCTTCATTTTGCTGGTTCCATCTTTGTGGTGTAATTTAACATGTTCCTCTGAATTTACTGTAAACTGCTAGGACCTAAAGACTTGATTAGATTCAGAGCATTCGTTTTGAACTTGGTCCAGTCAAGTTTTTGTCCCCACTACTTCACTGAAATTGCTCTTGTAAAACCCAGTGGCCATTTCCCAAATCTTCATTTTATTTGATTTTTCGACTGCATTTGATGAAGTTGCTTCCTTCTTGCAACGCTTTCCACTTGGCTTCATGGGTACCACTCTTCTCCAGGTCAGCCTCCAACCTTACTGGCTATCACTTTTCCTCTTCCTTTGCTGTTTCCTCTTTATCAGCGGTTCTCAACCTTCCTAATGCCGCGACCCCTTAATACAGTTCCTCATGTTGTGATGACCCCCAACCATAAAATTATTTTCGTTGCTACTCTATAACTGTAATTTTGCTACTGTTATGAATCGTAATGTAAATATCTTTTTGTTTTCTGATGGTCTTAGGCGACCCCTGTGAAAGGGTCGTTCGACCCCCAAAGGAGTTGCTACCCACAGGTTGAGAACCGCTGCTCTTTATCTTTCCGATCTCTAAATATTGAGTGTCCCAGGGCTAAGTATTCTTCTGTATCCTACCACAGTCTGGGTGATTTCCTCTAGTCCTGTGGTTTCAAATGCAACTAAAACATTGAGGACAGTCACATTTACATCTCTACCCTGGACGTCTCCCTTGAACTTCACACCCATCTAACTGCCTACTAGACACCTACTTTGATAGACACCTCAAACTTAAAATGTCCTAAAAATCCTCTTGATTTCTTCTCTAAACTTGTTCCTATCACTGAGTTTTTCCTGTCTCAGTAAATGACACTTCCCTTCTTTCAATTGCTTAGACCAAAATACCTTGAGAGCTCTTTTCTCTCACCCCCCACATTTAATTCATTAGCAATTCTCATCAGGTCTACCATTTAAATATTTTCCATATCAATTCCATATTTCCATATCATTCCCCTGGCTGCTACCATCCCTGCCCTGGCTGACATTATCCTTTGCCTGGACAGTCAATTAGCCTACTGACTGGTCTTTCTGCTTTGACCTTTACATATAATTTTTTTGTACAGCAGCCAAAGTGATAGTTTAAAAAAAATTTTAAGTCAGATCATAATGCTTCTTGACTCAGAACCTTTTGGTGGTTTCTCATGTCTCAGAATAAAATCCAAAGACCTCATCATGGCTTACAAATTTTGATCTGATCTCCCATTATCTCTCTGACATCATCTCTTACCATTCTCTTGTTCACTCTGTTCCAGGCAAAGTGGTCTCTTTGCTAGTCATCAAGCACCAAGCGAGTATCTGCTTTTTCTTTTATACTTTGATTTTTCCTCTGCCTGGAATGCTCTTCCAGATAGCTACATTACTTGATCTCTCGCTTCCTTCTGTTTCTGCTACTTATTACACTTTCAAAGAGGCCTTCTTTGACAAACCTATCTCAATGGCTATCACCTACTCTGTTCCTACCCATTCCCCCTTTGCCCCCACACACATACATTCTATCCTCTTAAACTATTTTGTTTTTCTTCATAACACTTATTACTACCTGATTGGCAAAAAAGAAATACAATATAATCTGCCTCTCATTCCTTCCATAAAACCTTCATGAGGACCAGGTCTTTATTATTATTATTAAAACGATTATTCACCTGAGCCTGAAAAATGCTTGGTACTTAGAGACAGTTTGTAATTTTTTTTTTTCACACGTACTAAGCTAGGAGGGAGGATGATTTATTTGCCTTTACGGGTCTTGATTTTCCTCAGGTAGAACTCCAGCTCCTTGCCCTCTAGCACAGAGCCATCTGCTCGGCAACACTGGCCTGGTCTTGAAGCAGTGCATGCAAGAAGCTTGCCGTGCTGGAACTGCTCCTTTAGAAGACTGCTGATTTTGGCATTCTTTTTTTTTTCATCATATTTCTTCTGACTTTCCTTTGATCACTTTTTGTTTAAAATCTCTTCCTCCTCAGGAGTCAGCTTGGCCGCTATCTAGTGGCCCAAGGCAGTACTTATTGGGACTCATACCACTGTCGGTCCAGTGTGCTGTCAATGAGCACGATGCAGTTCTTTACTAGGGTCTTGGTGCGGACCAGTTCGTTGTTGGATGCATTGTAGACCACATCAGTAATGCTTGTTTTGCACATACAACACTCAGAGCCCCAGGAGAAGTCCCCCACATCCAGCCTCAATGCACAGTACTTCTTGTTGCCTCCATGCACTCGGACTGTGTGTATGCGGCGGGGGCCAATCTTAGTGTTGGCAGCAGGGCGTCCCAGCTCATATTTTCACTTCTTGTGGTAGGGCTTTCTCTTGACCTCAGCCTTGCACGCGCAGCGCTTGTGCCAGTTGTCCCGAGGGATGCCCATGGCTCAGTGCCAATTGGAAAGAGAATGTAAATATTTCTTGAACAGAATAATGAGTCAATGGATAATTACTTAATGGGTGATAGACTTTCAGCAAATGTTAGTGTACTGATGTATAATGTACTAATTCAAAAATGCAGGCGCTGAAATCAGACTGCATAATCCTAGCTTTGCCACTTTCTAACTATGAACATGTTTTTTAATCTCCCTGGGCTTCACTTTCCTCAGTATAATTTAGTATCTGCCTCAAAAATTATGTTGTAAGAAATCACCTAGTGTATGTCAAATATTTAATACTAGTTACCTATTGTTGTTAATATGACTTGCCTTAAATATTAAGATGGGATATCCCTCAATATTATGTATTACTTAAGCAAAGTAATTGTGACTTATTAATCTATGTATAAAAGCTTGAACATAATAATTGTTCAATAAATAGAGAAATGAACTTTTTATGTTTTTGATTTTTTAAAAAATGGTCTGTGGGAGCAATGAGTTTCTTAAGACAATGGGGGATACAAAACAATAAAATATTTTTAAGCCAAACTTGTTAGTAATCACATGTAAATAAAACAGCAGAAAGTTATTTTTTAACACATAAAAGGCTTTTAAATATTCTAATGCCTAATTGTAGAAAGGGTAAGGGAGGGAAAGCTCATGATAGTAATGTGTTCACATGCCAGTTGAGCAGCAAATATCAAGAATCAGAAATGTGAAGTTCCTGTTTCTACCCTTTGACCTGGTATGTCTACTGCTGAAAGTTATCTGAAAGAAAAAATTCTGTATGCCAATTTCCCTCTCTACCTCCCCCAAATAAAACAGTAGGTGCTTGATGCAAGGAAGTGCACTTAGTATATTGTGTGACGTGCTGTAGATGCTTATTGATATTTGTTGAAGAGCTATTTTTTTATGACTTATATGCCAGGTACCTCTAGAATGTATAGGTGGTTTTGTCTCATTTTTAAAATAAAGCAACTGAAGGGCCGGCTGAGTGGCTCAGTTGGTTAAGAGCTCGCTCAAGAGTGCAAGCTCTGAGCAACAGCAGTTCGAGTCCCGGCCCAAGCTGAGCTGACGCTGAGCTGCCAACAGGTGGCAGGATAGTAGCTCAGCTAAATACATGAATAAAATAAAATAAAGCAACTGAAGTACCTCAATATATCAAAAGCCATATGTGAAAAGCCCACAGCTAACAACATACTCAACTAAGATCAGGAACAAGACAAGGATGCCCAGTCTCACCACTTTTATTCAACATGGTACTGGAAGTTCTAGCCAGAACAGTTAGGCCAAAAAAAAAAAGGCATCCAAATTGGAAAAGAAGTAAAATTGTCTCTATTTGCAGATGACATAATATTATATGGAAAACGCTAAAGACTTTACCAGAAAGCAGTTAGAACTAATGAATGAATTCATTCAAGTTGCAAGATACAAAGTCAATATACAAAAATCTGTTGCGTTTCTATACACTAACAACAAATTATCAGAAAGAGAAATTAAGAAAACAGTTCCATTTACAATAGCATCAAAACCAAAATATTTAGGAATAAATTTAACCAAGGAGATGTAAGATCTATACATTGGAAACTATAAGACATTAATGAAAGAAATTAAAGAAGATGCAAATAAATGAAAAGGTATTTTATGCTCATAGATTGGAAGAATTAATATTAAAATGTCCATATCACCCAAAGTGATCTATAGATTTAATGCAATCCATATAAAAATTCCATTGGCATTTTCCACAAAAATTGAAAAAGAAAAAACAATCTTAAAATTTATATGAAACTGCAAAAGACCCCGAACAGTCAAAGCAACCTGAAGAAAGAAGACCAAAGCTGGAGGCATCGTACTTCCTGATTCCAACCAAATCACAAAACTGTTATCAAAACAATATGGTATTGGCATAAAAATAGACACATAGATTAATGTGAGCCCAGAAATAAACCCATGCATACGTGGTCAATTAACTTTCAACAGAGGAGCCAAGAATATACAATGGGGAAAGAACAGTCTCTTTATTAAACTGTGGGGGAAACAGGATAGCTATATGCAAAAGAATAAAGCTGGGCCCTTATCTTACACCATACTCAAAAATTAACTCAAAATGGTCTGGAGACTTGAACATGAGACCTGTGACCATAAAATTTCTAGAAGAAAACTTAGAGGGTAGGCTCCTTTACATTGGTCTTGGCATTGATTTTTTTGGTTTTGACAACAAAAGCAAAAATAAATAAGTGAGATTACATCAAACTAAAAAGCATCTGCTCAGCAAAGGAAGGCATCAACAAAATGAAAAGGCAACCTATAGAATGGGAGAAAATATTTGCAAACCACATATTCGTGAGAGGTTAATATCCAAAATATGTAAATAACTCCTACAACTGAATAGAAAAAAAACCTACCTGATTTAAAAATGGGCAAAGGACCTGAGTAGACATTTTTCTAAAGAAGACATACAAATGTCCAATAGGTATATGAAAAAATGCTTAACATCACTAATTAGCAATGAAATGCAAATCAAAACCACAAAGAGATATTACCTCACACCTGTTAGGATGACTTTTATCAAAAAGATAAATACTGGCAAGAATATGGAGAATTGAGAACTCTTGTACACTGTTGGTGGAAATGTAAACTAGGACAGCCACTATGGAAAACAATATGGAGATTCCTCAAGAAATTAAAAATAGAACTATATGACCCAGCAATCCCAGTTCTGGTATATATCCAAATGAAATGAAACCATTATCTTGAAGAGTTACCTGTACTTCCATGTTTATTGCAGTATTTGCAATAGCCAAGGTATGGAAATAATCTTAAATGTTCATCAGTGGATGAAGGAATCAAGAAAATGTAAGATTATATATAATATATATATATCAAACTATTATTATTCAGCATTAAAAAAGGAGGAAGTCCAGGCCGGCCGAGTGGCTCAGTTGGTTAAGAGCATGAGCACTGAGGAACAGTGTCACAGGTTCGAATCCCACATGGGCCAGTGAGCTGCGCCTGAGCTGAGCTGCCAACAGGTGGCAGGATGGCTCAGCTGGTGAGAACACGTGCTCCTAACAAGATTGCCAGCTTGACTCTCGCATAGGATGGTGGGCTATTCTCACTCGCAACTAAGATTGAACACAGCACCTTGACATGAGTGGCCATGAGCTGCCGACAGGCAGCCGGATGGCGACTGGACTTGGAGCTGAGCTAGCTGCGCCCTCCACAACTAAAATTGAAGGACAACATCTTGGCTGTTCCCCTTCCCCAATTCCCCAGTAAAATCTTTGGGGGAGAAAAAAAAGAAGTCCTGTTATTTGTGACAACATGGATGAACATGGGAGGGCATTATTCTAAGTGAAATAAGACAAAGACACTACATGATAGCACATGTAAGTTGCGGGGGGGGGGGGGGGGGGGGGGGGCGGGGGCGGGAAGTCACACTCAGAAACATAGACCAGAAAAATGTTTGCCAGGGGTTGTGGAAAATAGGGACATGTTGGTAAAAGGGTACAAACTTTAAACTATTAGATGAATAAGGTCTGAGTATCTAATGTTTAATATGGTGACTATCATTGATAACACTGTGTTGTATAATTGAAAATTGCTGAGAGAGTAGAACTTAAATGTTCTAATGCCTTCTCCCCCCAAATAGGTAAATATGTGAGGTGATGGCTGTGTTAGTTAACGCATTGGGGAGAATCCTTTCACAGTGTATATATATATCAATTCATCGTATTGCACACTTTAAATATCTTTTTTTAAAAATAAGGCAACTGACCCTTAGAGGTTATGATTTTCCCATGGTTATTAGATCTGGAATTTATTTATTTATTTATTTATTTTTTTTTTAGCTGAGCCTTCCTGCCACCTGTTGGCAGCTCAGCGGCTGCTCGGCTCGGGCCAGGAATCGAACCGCTGTTGCTCAAAGCTCAAACTCTTGAGCGAGCTCTTAACCAGCTGAGCCACTCGCCTGGCCAAGATCTGGAATTTGAACTCAGGTCTAAGACAATACTTCAGTTGAATTGATTATTATAGTTACTCTTTCTATCAGTTAAAACTTAGCTGCAAATGACAAAAGTCCAACTGAAACTAATTTAAGCAAAAGAGGAAATTTATTGGCGCATAGAATCCAAGGAAGGTTAAACAGCAACAAAAAGAATAGGTTTGCAGCTGAGCTTTGTATCTGGAGCATATGGAACTAGGAACTCATGGTACCAGGCTGCTCCATTTTGACTTCTATCTACACTAGCTTCCATTTTTTCTCAGTGTTGATCGGCTCTCTCCACACATTGGGACACCTGACCTTTAACAGCTATTATATCTCTCATAGCTTTAGCCACTGGGCAGGAGGTGCCTGATAGTTGTGTAGGTCCCAAGTTAAACAAAAAAAGTCCCAGGGGAAAGACTTATTACTTTGTCTTGGATCTGGTCCCTGTCCTTGGAGTAGTCAACTGTGGGTTCAAGTTCACGTAGGCACATAGCAATTGCTGGTCTTCATGTAGTTGAGAGAGTGTACAGTTTTTAAGAGAGTAGCCAGTAGGTGGAGGAAAAAGGTGGAGGTGTGTTTGGCATACAATCCTGTGAATATCGACTATAACTGCTTATCTTTCACTATGATACTGAAGATATGGACACAAGCTAAATATCCTCCAGTGGAGCTTGGTTAATTCATTGGTTAATCCTCCACTGGAGCTTGGTAGTTCATCAACCTAATAGATTATTACATAACCATTAAAATTATGATTATGAAGACCTTAGTAATACACATATGCCTGTGATGCTATTTTAAGTGGCAGCAGAATATAACATTGTATGTTCAGTGTATTTGCTACTGTGAAAATTGAAAATGTAGTGGAAGCGATACAGACTATTCACACAAACATAACATGGTGTGAGACAGGGTCACTGTGATCCACAGCCTGGTCCTCAGTTTTGCAGATCCTGATGCTTGGTTTTATCTGGGCATCTAGAGCTAGTCATCATCATGAGGGACTGATTCATGCTAACTGAGTTAAAAGAGACTAATATATAAATCATATTAATAACTTACAAATAAAAATATTTCCAGAGCATGGAGAAGATTCATAATGACTAGTTTGCAACTGCTGTTCCTTGGGTGTTTTATCTGGATATCCAGACAATGATCAGAAGGTTGCTCGTTTGATTATGGAATGAGGACAAGGGACTTTATATGATGCACTCTTAAGCATTAGGAATAGAAATATGAATCACAGTCTCTGTCCTCACATCACTCAGTTTATGTGAAAATACAAGCAGTTAAATAACTATAGAATTTTCTCTGTGTACAGCAGGCAGGTTATTTTACTAGACCCAGAACTTCCACTGAAGAAAACTTAAAAATCTGGATAAAATAGAACAAAATCCCTTCTTCTTTTTTTTTTTTTAAGATTTTTATTGGGGAATTGAGGGGATGGGAGCAGTGCTGGGGGATGGGAACAGTGCTGGGGAATTGGGGGAAGGGGAACAGACAAGTTGCTGTCGTTTTGTTCTTCAGTCTAGTTGAGGAGGTTGCTTCACTGGCCCAAGTTGGCACCATCATTGCTCTCTTCCCGGGTGAGGCAGATCAGTTGCTGGCCTCTGGACGGCCGCTCACGGCGGCTGCTGGCCGCTCACACTGGCTGCTGGCAACACACGGTAGCCCACGGCAACCTACTGCCACAGGGGCTGCAGCCTACGCCGTCGCCAGCGACTCACAGCAGCCCAGCTCCAGGTTGAGCCACTGTTCAGCATCTTAGCTGCGGAGGGCAGTGTCACTGGCCCTCATATGTGGGATCCGAACCGGGGCCCTCTGGCGTCCCAAGTCAGTGCTTAACAATCGCGCCACTCGGCCGGCCCCAAAATCCCTTCTTAAAAGCTTGGAAGAGGGCCGGCCGAGTGGCGCGTTGTTTAAGGGCTGGCTTGGGATGCCAGCTCTGAGCAGCGGGGCCCCGGTTCAGATCCTACATTAGGGCCAGTGACGCTGCGCCCTCTGCAGCTAAGATGGTGAACAACAGCTCAACCTGGATCTGGGCTGCTGTGGGTTGCCAGCAGTGGCGTGGGCTGCAGCTGGCTACCGTGAGTGGCTGGCAGCCGGCGTGAGCTGCCAAGAGCCGCCGTGAACTGCCAAGAGCCGCCGTGAGTGGCCATCCAGTGGCCGGCAACCGATCTGCGTCACCCGGGAAGAGCGCAATGATCATACCAACATGGGCCAGTGGAGCGACGTCCTCTGCTACTAGACTGAGGAACAAGGGGACAGCAACTTGTCTATTCCCCTTCCCTGATTCCCCAATGCTATTTCCCCTCCCCCAATTCCCCAATAAAATCTTTAAAAACATAAATAAATAAATAAATAAATAAATAAAGCTTGGAAGAATTGATTAAGAACAGGTAGTAATCTGTTCCTGAAAATCAGACATTCTGCATCACAATCACTGATTGGGAGATTATTTCCCATTATTTTAAACGGGAAAAATTATAATATGTTAGATATCAGCCTAACCTCAGCTAATTTCCAAAAATATAACTAAAACACATTAAAATATCTGTATCAATATCAGAGTATGTTAGGATGTAAAATACTTGAGTATCCTTCTTGACCTCCAGACCTTTGTGAGTAGTACATGACCCTATTTTTTCTTATTTTATTGTATTCCTCTTTTTTTTTAAGTGAAAATACATCTTTTTATTTTTCACTCTTTAAGCATCATCAATTTTCTAATTATAATAAGTACAATAACATAAATACCCAATTTCTTTTTCCTTTTGCCCTTTCAAGTAATTTCTGCTGCAATTTTTCTCCAAGACCATTTTGAAATTTTGGACAATTTCTTCAGTTTTTTTATATTCTTCATTTGCAAATGGCTTTACTGACTCAAGGTATTTCTTTAATGATTCTTCAAGTGAAGGAACAGGCAGTGATGGAAGAGAATCCTGGTACTGAAATGTCCGTTCTTCAGTTGACTTAGCCAACTGGTTTTCCATGGTGCAATCACAATAGGAAAACAGCACACCAAGATGAATTGTTCAGGAACGCCAAGGAGCCTGTTGGAATAATTCTGTGTTGTGATCACAGGGGTCTGAACTAGGCTGACGCGCTTTGCCCACTCCGCCACAGCCGACCACTGCGCGGGCCCACTCCCTGAAGGCAGCGGAGGAGCGGGCCCTCTTTTTTTTTAATTGACATATACTAGTTGGCAGATGTACAACACAATAGTTTGATATTTGTAAATATTTAAAAACGATCACCATACTAAGTCTAGTTAACATCTATCACAATACTTACCATATTTCCCCATGTATAAGACACACCCTTTTTAGAAAAATTTGGGGTCTGAAAACTGGGTGCGTCTTATACAGTGGTTGTAGGGGTTTTTTTACTTGCATTTCCTGCTTTTTTCGCGCTTGTTTTTGCGCTCATACAACCACTGTATGAGGTTAGCTGTAGGGGCTCAGCGTCACTGGCCTGCATGTGGGATCCAAGCTGGGCCCACTGCTCAGAGCTGGTGTCCCAAGCCAACTCTTAACCAACGCACCACTTGGCCAGCTCACTGACTATTTTTTAATCAATTGTTTTTTTCTATTAAATTGTATGAGTTCTTTATATATTTTGAATATTATTCCCTTATTAGATATGTGTTTTGCAAATATTTTCTCTCAGTCTGTGTCTCATAATTTCTTTTTTGCAGAAGTTTATTTATTTTATTTATCTTTTTAGATTTTATTGGGGAGTTGGGGGAGGGAACAGCTTCGGGGAATCAGGGAAGGGGAACAGACAAGTTGCTGTCCTTTTGTTCTTCAGTCTAGTTGAGGACGCTGCTTCACTGGCCCATGTTGGTATTGTGATCATTGCGCTCTTCCCAGCTGAGGCAGATGGGTCGCTGGCCATTGGATGGCCACTCACGCTGGCTGCCGGCCACTCATGGTAGCTTACAGCAGCCCACTGCAGCCCCACTGCAGCCTATGCCATCGCCCACAACTCACGGCAGCCCAGCTGCAGGTCAAGCTGTTCACCATGTTAGCTGTAGAGGGTGCCGTGTCACAGGCCCATGTGGGATTTGAACTGGCGGCCCTGCTGCTCAGAGCTCACGCTCCCAAGCCAACTCTTAACCAATGAGCAACTCAGCTGGCCCCAATTTTTTAATTCTTTTAAAAAAAACTTTTATTGGGTAACTGTGTTTTTTCCAGGACCCATCAACTCCAAGTCAAGTCATTGTCCTTCAATCTAGTTGAGGAGGGTGCAGCTCAGCTCCAAATCCAGTTGCTGTTTTCAGTCTGGTTGCAGGCGGTGCATCCCACCATCCCATGCGGGAATCGAACTGGTGACCTTGTTGTTAAGAGCACACACTCTAACCAACTGAGCCACCCAGCTGCCTGCAGAAGGTTTTTGTTGTTGTTGTTTTTTAATTTTATTGGGGAATTGGGGGTGGGGAACAGTGTTGGGGAATTGGGGAAAGGGAATAGCCAAGTTGTTGTCCTTCAATCTTAGTTGTGGAGGGCGCAGCAAGCTCAGCTCCAAGTCCAGTTGCGCTGCTCAGCCCAAGGTGCTGTGTTCAATTGCAGGTGGGCGTAGCCACCATTCTGTGGGGGAGTTGAATTAGCAGCCTTGTTGTTAAGAGCACACACATGCTCTATCCACTGAGCCATCTGGGTAGCAGCTCTGCTCAAGGTGCCAAGTTCAGTTTTAATTTCGGGTGGGCGTAGCCACCATCTCATGTGGGAGTCGAACCAGCAGCTTTGTTGTTAAGAGCATGTGCTCTATCCCCTGAGCCACCCAGGCGGCAGCTCAGCTCAAGGTGCCAAGTTCAGTCCTTAGTTGCGGGCGGGCGTAGCCCACCATCTCAAACAGGCAACCTTGTTGTTAGGAGCATGTGCTCTCACCAGCTGAGCCATCCTGTCACCTGTTGGCAGCTCAGCTCGGGTACAGCTCACTGGCCCATGTGGGAATTGAACTGGTGACCTTGTTGCTCAGCGCTCACACTCTTGAGCAAGCTGTTAACCAACTGAGCCACTCGGCCGGCCCAGAAGCTTTTAATTTTAATGAAAACTTACCTTTTTTTTTTTTTTTAACTTCGTGGATTGTACTTTTGGTGTCCTAAAAAGTCATCACCAAACCCAGGGTTACCTAAGTTTTAGACTAAGTTATATTATAGGAGTTAACATAGTTTTGTGTTTTACATTAGCTCTTTAGTCAGTTCGAGTTAATTTTTGAAAAAGGTATAAGTTCTGTGTCTAGATTATTTTTCTTTTTAATGTGGGTATCTACTTGTTTAATTCCATTTGTTGAAAAGATTATCCTTTTTCCATTGAATTGCCTTTGCTCCTTTGTCAAAGATCAGTTGATTGTATGTGCATCAATTTTGGAGCTTTGTGTTCTGTTCCATTGATCTATTTGTTTATTCTTTGACCTATACTACAGTCTTGATTATTGTAGCCTTGTAGTAAGTCTTGAATTATAGACCAGCAATGAGCAATTAGAATTTGAAATTAAATGCACAATACCATTTGCATTAGCACATACACACACACAAAGAAATGCATAGGTATAAATCTAACAAAATATGTATCTAACAAAATATCTGTATGAGGAAAATTACAAAACTCTGACCAAAGAAATCAAAGAAAATCTAAATAGAGATATTCCATGTACATGGATAGGAAGACTCAGTATTGCAAAGATGTCAGTTCTTCCCAACTAGATTTATATATTTAGCACATTCCCAGTCAGCATCCCAGCAAGTGATTTTGTGAACATCAACAGAGTCTAAAGTTTACATGGAAAGGCAAAATACCCAGAATAACTACACAATATTGAAGGAGAATAAAGTGGGAGGACGGACAGTACCTGACTTACTAGAAAATTATAGTAATCAAGACAATGTTTTGTTGGCAAAAGGATTGACAAATAGATCGAAGGAGCAAAATAGAGACCTCCAACAGGGTGGGTTCCAATCCTAGTTCTGCTGCTTACTAGCTCTGAAATTTTAGGCAAATCATTTTAGTTTTCCTCATCTATAAAATCATTATAGGATTTGTATGAAGATTAAATGAGATCATTCATATGAGGCATTTAGCACATTGCCTGAGACATGGTAAAAGCTTGATAAATTTTAGCTATTGTACATTTTCTAAATTGATCCTGACAAGATTCATAAAAAAAGAAGCAGATGAAGTATTATTCCTATTTTATAGATCAGGAAATAGAGTTTCAGGGCTATATAATATTTGAGAAAGGTCAAGTGGTTAAATAAATGGCAGAGCCAGAACTACACGTATAACCTAGACTAGAATTAGTCAATATTACCTATCTCAGTCTAGGGTGGCCAGAAAGATTATGCCCTCAGCAGAGATTTTTTACAAATATATGAAAACAAAATTTAAAAATAAATGATTCAGGCAGCACATTAATGTACTTTTATCCACAATGAAAAAAATCATTGTTAACCCAACTTTTAATTCCTGATGCATTGTCCTTTTGATATATTTTCATATTTAATTTGTTAACATTTTGTTTAGGATTTTTGCATGTATATTCATGAGTTATAGTGTCCTGTGATTTTTCCTTTTCATAGTGTTCTTATCAGGTTTTTGTATCAGGGTTTTTCTGGCATCATAAGTTGTATTGGGGTATGTTTACTCCTTTTCCTATTCTCTGGAAGAATTTGTAGAAGGTTGGTATTATTTTTTTTTCCTTAAATATTTGGTATAATTCTCTAGTGAAGCTGTCTGGATCTAGAATCTTTTGGTGTGTGTGGAAATATTTTTAATTGTGGATTTAATTTTTTCAAATAGTTACAGGACTGTTCAGATATTTTAAATGTAAGTTCATTCAGATAATAGTTATTTATCAATTGAATTTATTATTTGAACTTTATTTGACAAAGCTACAACATTTTGAATTTTAAAACCTAATGCTAGTATCACTTAGGGTTTGTTTTTTTTAACTGTGATAAAAGACACATAAGGTTAAATTTACCATCTTAGCAATTTTTAAGTGTCCAGCTCAGTAGTAGTTAAGTATGTTCACATCGTGGTGCAACTAATCTCCAGAACTCTGTTAGTCTTAGAAAACTGAAACTATACCCACTAAGCAACAATTCCCCATTTTCCTTTTCCTCCAGCCTCTGGCAATCACTCTTCCACTTTGATTCTATGAATTTGACTACTCCAGGTATTAATACGTGGAATAATGTAGTGTCTTTTTGTGACTGGCTTATTTTACATAGCATAATGTCCACAGGTTCATCTATGTTGTTGTGTGTGTCAGAATTTTCTTCCTTTTTAAGGCTAATATTCCATTGTATATATATACACCACATTTTCTTTCTCCATTCATCCATCAGTGGACATTTAGGTTGCTTCCACCTTTTGGCTATTGTGACTAATGCTGCCACAATCATCTCTTCAACACCCTGTTTTCAATGCTTTTGAGTATATACCCTGAAGTAGAATTGCTAGATCATATGGTAATTCTAATTTTAATGTTTGGAAGAACCACATGCTGTTTTCCAAAGTGGCTGTACCATTTTACATACATTTCTACCAACAGAGGACTTTTCAAACTTCATATATTTTCATGTATCAGTAAGCTGTATTTGTCTTGTTTCTTCAGACTTTCAAATTTATTGACACAGTGTTTATGATATCTTGAGTACCTGTAATTAAATCATTTTTCCCCCCACTTATTTGGTTCCATATGCCTTTTTTCCTCCTGTTTTAAGAATCAGTGTTGCCTGGAGTTTATAAATTTTATTTATCTTTTCAAGTAATTGATTTTGTGCTTTATTGATCCTTTTTATTGTCTGTTGTTTTTATTTTGTTCATTTGTTCCTATCCTTATAATCTCCTACTCTCTTTAAGTTTACTTTGCTGTTAATCTCACACACTTTGGGTCTGGTTTTGGTTTGCTCATGCTCTCCTGCAGGGGTCGGCAAACTGTAGCTCGCGAGCCACATGCAGCTCTTTGGGTACGTACATGTGGCTCTGAAGTAAAATTGAAAATGAAAATAAAACTATCATAGTTTCGTTTATAAAATTTTTAAAGGATATTATTCATATAATGTTGACTTCATTTGTTTAATGGCTCTCGAATAATTTTTCAATTGTTGTGAGGATCAGGGTTGGCTCTTCCATCTCAAAAGTTTGCCAACCCCTGCTCACCTGGGTTAGTGTGATTGCTCTCCCTTCTTTCTACCTCTTCCAAAAACAATTTTCCAGAAGTAGCCAGGGTTTTGTTTATCTGTTTGTAAGCGGGGTTTTTTTTTGGTATGTTTATTTTAATAAGGAGAATAAATTGGGATGAAACAAGTTGAAGTGTTAGAAATTGGCTTCAACCCCATGATCAGCTGTGCTTACAATTCTAATGTACCTGAATGACAAGATTATCAAATGCAGTTTGTAACAGTGATATTCTTTTTTTTCTCCTCCCTGGCAGGACCCGTTGGGGCCCAGCCCCTGCTCATGGTGCCCAGAAGACCTGGCTATGGCTCCATGGGCAAACCCATTAAATTGCTGGCTAACTGTTTTCAAGTTGAAATCCCAAAGATTGATGTCTACCTCTATGAGGTAGATATTAAACCAGACAAGTGTCCTAGGAGAGTGAACAGGTAAGAGTCATGAAATCATGGAGATCTTTTGCTGTATTTGTCTTTCCCATAGTAATTGTTTGTCTTGTATATCCGAATAAACATTATTAATGTCTAACAGTTTGACCAAGAACACATGGTAATTTGTTTTGAAGTTGATTGTACGTCAGAGGTGTGATGGTGGGTAAAATCTCCAAACAGCCTTGAAATTTTTCCATTATAGCATAAGCTCGTATGTTTTTTCTGTGATGATAGAAAAGGTCCAAGTCATTTTTATATGCTTTTGAAACCAGGCTGAGCATCTTTTCTCTTGCTGTTAGGAAATACATCTGTGTTTTCTTTTTCTCCCCGTCCCACCCCCACCTTATTTATCCCATTTGTAATGTTCCCTTTAATATGATCGTGGTGGTAGCAATTGTGGCTGGAGATGCCGATTGTCATGGATTCATGCTTTTTGTTCTCCTGATTCTCAACTTCTGTTTCTTACTCTTATATAGGAACAAGTACATAGGTGTATAAAGATTTATCAGTCTGCTTTCAGTAAAGCTTCTTCTCTCACTTCCCCTAAATACTCTATTTGTGCATGGCTGTGGTTTACGTAATACAGGGAATATGAAAGGAAATTGTGATGTGGTGTACACCATAAAGGAGGTTTAAAAAAACAACTTATGGACAAAATATTTAGAAAACAATGATATTCAACTTAGTGTTTTGGTCTGTAGTATCAAATACCCCAGACTTTTCTTATTCAATAAGAATTATTAAGAGCCTTCATTTAAGACATAGATGAGTACACCTGGAACTTACGTAATGTTATAAACCAATGTTACCTCAATTTTTAAAAAACGACATAGATGGTTCTTGCTGTCAAGAAATTTGTAATTTACTGGAGGAGAAAAGCCTCGAGATATATGAAGTGAATGAGCACTAAGAGACTTCGTAATAACGTAAAAAAAAAAAATCATGAATGTTATCATTAACATGTAATGCAGAGTTTTTTCTGAGGTCAGGAAGAGAGTTATGGAGTATTACAAGTAGAATCTAAGAGATCAACTCATCTGATACTTGTTTTTATACCTGAAACCCAGGAAGGCTAAGAGGCTTACTCAAGAACACACATTTCAGGCCGGCCAAGTGGGACGTTGGTTAAGAGTTGGCTTGGGGCGCCAGCTCTGAACAGCAGGGCCCCAGTTCGGATCCCACATGAGGACCAGTAACACTGCACCCTCTACAGCTAAGATGGTGAACAATGGCTCGACCTGGAGCTGGGCTGCCGTGAGTCGCCGGCAACGGCGTAGGCTGCAGTGGGGCTGGCCGGCAGCGGGCATGCGCTTTCGTGAGCTGCCGTGCGCCGAGGTGAGTGGCTATCCAATGGCCAGCGAGCGACTGCCTCACCTGGGAAGAGCACATTGATAATACCAACATGGGCCAGTGAAGCAACGTTCTCCACAACTAGACTGAAGAACAAAAGGACAGCAACTTGTCTGTTCCCCTTCCCTGATTCCCCAACGCTGTTCCCCTCCCCCAATTCCCCAATTAAAAAGAAAAAAAAATCTTTAAAAAATGGCATAAATGAGCTTTATATTTTGTTAATAATATTGACTTGATTTTGTATCAACATCTGCAAAACTTTTTCCGTTTATTTTCTTCAAAAGAACTAGTTTTTGTCTTCACTTTTTGCAATATTACTACATTACTAGTCAGTTAAAATTGTTGGTGGGCTTCTGAAATTAGTTTAGTTCCTACACTTTAACAACTGGAATTCTAGAAATTAGAAAGAACTAGGTAGAACCTTACAATTCCTTTTCAGCATTAACTGAACAGTTATGGGCCAATATGCAGCAGTATGTAAATCAACACATACGAGGTTTCTCTTGTCCATATGCCACATGCTCAAATATTTGTCACGATGGTGTTAATCATAATAGCAGAATGATTTATTGTAGCCAAACAAGTTTCCACTTTAGTCAGAGGAGTTTTCTTGGACAAAATATCCAGGAAATGCTTGTGAATCATTTTGTGAGTCAACTTCTCTTCTTTAGACTTTCTGTCTGTTGGTATTTTTTTTTCCTTTCCCCACCCTTTCGGGTGTGTGTGTGTTTCTTTTTTCCTATTTAATGATTTTGATTGAAAATGATCATTTGGTAGAAGATCACGTTTGTTAAGCAGATTTCAAATGTTTCTAGTTTTTCTAAAACAAGTGAATGGTCTCAATACCTAAAAGTCAAATATTTTTAGAAATATTATGGCCTAGAGTATAAATTCTGTAACTTGAGATTTTATGCTAGTTTGTCCAGCTACTAAATGTATATGGGGATAAACCTTGAGTAGACTATAATGTATTGGGTTGTCGGAAAAGTTGTGATGCATTTTTGCAACGAAAAACACAGAAAAAATACATCATGACTTTTCTGACAACCCAATAGTTATTCAAAATCATTGAATAATGAAATAGATGGCGAAAATTGTATATACAACATATATGTAACAAATCTATTTTAGGCATGGATAAAGATTTGAAGGAATCATGAAATAGTTGGTAGTAGATTGTGGTTGAAATTTTTTTTTTTTGGTTCAATTTTCTTTTATGTTTTTTTGGTGTTTTTTTTTTTTTAAGATTTTATTGGGGAATTGGGGGAAGGGGATCAGACAAGTTGTTGTCCTTCAGTCTTAGTTGTGGAGGGTGCAACTAGCTCAGCTCCCAAGTCCAGTTGCCATCTGGCTGCCCATCGTCAGCTCAGGGCAGCTCAGCTCAAGGTGCCGTGTGCCGTGTTCAATCTTAGTTGTGAGTAGGTGTAGCTCACCAACCCATGTGGGAGTCAAACCGGCAACCTTGTTAGGAGCACGTGCTCTCACCCACTGAGCCATCCTGCCACCTGTTGGCAGCTCAGCTCAGGCGCAGCTCACTGGCCCATGTGGGAATCGAACTGGTGACCCTGTTGCTCAGAGCTCATGCTTTAACCAACTAAGCCACTTGGCCAGCCCTCAATTTTCTTTTATAAATTAACATTATCTTGTAGACATTGTATTATTGTAATTACTGTTACTGTTAATTATGATTAATGACAGTGCCAAATATTTGTGCATATTGCATATGAATGTAATGTAATTCTGATGATTGATACCATTTTGGCTTTTAAATGGAAATTTCACTAGAGTGTTTAAAGGAATTCCTTTTCTGCTATTATTAGGAATATCATTGGCATAGTGTTATAATTGGGTAGTATGCTAAGAGAGGGATATACTTTTTTTTATTTTTTTTATTGGGGAATTGGGGGAAGGGGAACAGACAAGTTGCTGTCCTTTTGTTCTTAAGTCTAGTTGTGGAGGATGTTGCTTCACTGGCCCAAGTTGGTATCATCATTGCACTCTTCCCGGGCAAGGCAGATCAGTCGCAGGCTTCTGGACGGCCGCTCACGCTGGCTGCTGGCCACTCACGGTAGCCCATGGCAACCCACTGCAGCAGTGGCTGCAGCCTATGCCATCGCGGGCAACTCATGGCAGCCCAGCTCCAGGTTGAGCTGTTGTTCAGCATCTTAGCTGTAGAGAGCAGTGTCACTGGCCCTCATATGTGGGATCTGAACCGGGGCCCTCTGGCATCTCAAGCCAGCTCTTAACCAGCGCACCACTCGGCCGGCCCGAGGGATATACTTTTTTAAAATAACAACTTTACTGATATAAAATTTACACACTACACAGTTCACTCATTTAAAGTGTACAGTTCAGTGGTATTTAGTATGTTCCCAGAGATGGTGTACAACCATCACCAATATCTAATTTTAGAATATTTCATCCTCCCAAAAAGAAATCCCATACTTGTTAGTAGTCGTTACTCATTGCCTCCCTCCCTGCAGCCCCTGCCAAACATTACTCTCTGTCTCTGTAGATATGCCTTTTCTGGACATTTCATATAAATGAAATCATATAATATGTGGCCTTTTGTGTGACTGACCTCTTTCACTTCACGTAATGTTTTCAAAGTTCATCCACATTGTAATATGTGTCAGTACTTCATTCCTTTTTATTGCTGAATAATATTCCATTGTATGGATATTTTGTTTATTGATTTATCAGTTGATGGACATGTGAGTAACTTGTACTTTTGGGCTCTTATGAATAATGCTGCTGTGAACATTTGTGTACAGGATTTTGTGTGGATGTATTCTCCTTTCTCTTGGGTGTATGCCTAGGAGTGGACTCACATGGGAACTCTGTATTTACTCTTCTGAGGAATTGCCAGACTCTTTTCCAAAGTGGCTGCATCATTTTATATTTCCACTAGCAGTGTGTGGTGATCCCAATTGCTCCACATCCTCACCAACATTTGCTGTCTGTCTTATTTATTATAGCCATCTCAGTGGGTGTTAAGTAGTATCTCATTGTTATTTTGATTTGCATTTCCCTAATGGCTGATGATGTTGAGCATCTTTTCATTGTTGGCCATTTGTATATTTTTGGAGAAATGTCTTTTCAGATCCTTTGCCCATTTTTTTGGATCATTTGTCTTTTCGTTGAGTTGTAGGCGTTATACCTTCTAGTTAGAAGTCCCTTATCAGATATATAATGATTTGCAAAAATTTTCTCCCTTTCTACATGTTGCCTTTTCACTTGCTTGATGGCATCCTTTAAAGCACAAACATTTTTAATTTTTATGAAGTCCAATTAATTTTTTCTTTTGCCAGTTCTTTTGGTGTCATATCTAGAGAGGGCTATACTTCTGATTAAAATGACTTAGAGGACATACCCCAGAAAACACTGCCAGTGAACATAATCAGTATAGTTTTGTGTATTTAGCTATGTTGGGGAAACTGTACCATATAAAATATGTCAGTTAATACTATGTCAGTTTATTTTCCTTGTTAGTTAATCACTTGGAAGATAGGAAAGCTAACAGATGGTGATTATTTCAAATCTCAAAATTCTTTTAAAGTAGCACCTAAATAAATTACTCAATAAAAATTAGTCTTTTGGCTAAACATTACAATATATTTGAAATTCAAAGATATTTTTATAAATAAATATATGTCTGAACATGAGGGACTAGTGGGTATGGTTTATTTCTAACATCCTATCCATTTGTGTAGGTTTAAATTATAGTAAAAGCTGTATAGTATTCTATTGTATGGATGTGCCTTGATTTGTTTTCTTTTAGTCTACTTCAGTATTTTTCCCCTTTTTTCCTGAGTTAAATGAATTTAAAACAATTACTTCCATTTATCATATGGTTATACCAAGATAGGATGCTGTTGGTACTAGATTTAAAGATATATGTACCCTAAAAAAAATTTTTTTTTAAAAAGTATATGTATCCTGACTGGAATTATAACTCTAAATCCTGCAGGAACTTAAAACTTAAAGATTATTTTTGGGGGCCGGCCGACTGGCACGATGGTTAAGAACTGGCTTGGGACGCCAGAGGGCCCGGTTTGGATCCCACATATGAGGGCCAGTGACACTGCTCTCTACAGCTAAGATGCTGAACAACAGCTCAACCTGGAGCTGGGAAGCCATGAGTCGCCGGCGATGACATAGGCTGCAGAAAGGGAAAAAAAAGATTATTTTTGGATCTTCCCTATGTTTTCATTAACTAATTTATTATACCCCTGTATGATGTCAGGCACTATGCTACGTTCTGGAAATAAGATGAGACATGATCCCTTCTAAGGATTTCTTAGTCAATATGGAGTGACAAGTTCTGTAAGATATGCATAATGTGCTCTGATAAAAGCGTAATGATTCCTGCTTTTGGTTAGGGAGGAATATGGGGTATGTGACATGGTATCTGAGCTGAATAGTTTCCCACTGGCCCAGGGAAAGAATAATCCATATAGAGAAAACATGAGCAAAAAGTATGACATGTTTATGTAGCAGAAGTAGGCCGGTATAAATAGGGTAGCTGGAGTCTGAGAAGTTAGCCAGGGGGTCCATTATGAAGGACCTTAGATCCGTGCTACATGTTGTGAATTCAGAAATAGTAGAGAACCATTGGAGGCTTTTGAGCAAATGAGGAACATCTATATTTAAAAGTATAACGAATGGCAGTGTGGAGAACATTTGGAAGGCTGTTGCAGTAGTCTAGATCAGTGATCTTCAAACTTTCGATCATGCAACCTCGTTAGTTCAAATATGTTTGACATGCACATAATAATAAATAGCTAAATAAACATGCACATGTTAAAAAATTTTTAATTTATAGGCATATATTACTATTCTAACATATTGCATAATTATAGAAAAATTAAAGGAGGGAAACAATAGTTGGAAATTATTTACGAATATATTTAATAATTGGAAAATTTCAGATTAATGCACCAAAAACCTGACTGAATATGTGCCACACACTTAAA
>NW_017731360.1:3296558-3302836 GCF_001890085.2 Hipposideros armiger | reverse complement strand
GTCAAGCTGTTGTTCAGCATCTTAGCTGTAGAGGGCAGCGTCACTGGCCCTCATATGTGGGATCCGAACTGGGGCCCTCTTGCGTCCCACGCCAGTTCTCAACCAATGCGCCAGTCGGCCGGCCCGACCTTTGAGTCTTTTCTATTCCAGACTAAAAGTCCTTAGTTTGACTTATTTTTATTCATATTACATGAGTTTCTATCAGGATTACCTTCTTCTGGTTGTTTCATTTTTTAGGGTCTTAAATTTTTTCCAAATTTAACAGAGTACTCCCGAATGTGAAATGACCCTGTATAATATATGATGGGATGGTTACCTGCCTTATTTGGAGTATGACACTTAGATATATATCCAGGTACCTGAGTTCTTTAATTTTGAGGAAGCTACATCACACTAGTACCTCACTCTGGACTTGTAGTCACCGAAGCCCCCTTTCCACGAGACCAGTAGGTGAGCTCAGTTTCTCTAATTTGTTTTTATTGCAGTTGAACTTTTCAAACATAAGTGTTTAGATTTTACAATTGCCCTTATGATTCATCTTCATTGAGTTCATTGTTGTAGTTGGTCAGTAGCTTTTAACACACTAATTTGTTTTTAGCACACTGGTTATGTCTCCCAAGTATGTATCATTTGAGGGTTTCTTTACAGATTTTTTTTATTATATGTAGGGCACAAGATATGTTTGTTTTCCTTATGGTAGTGATAGTTTTTTGGAGGGGCGGGGAAAGATCTTTAGGAGTTTATTCTGAGTAAGTAGACATTTCCATGAAGGAACTTGCCCTGTTCCACATTACAGCATAATAAAACACCCTAATTATCATGAAAACATGATACTGGTTCAAGAACAAATACACCATTGGGACAATATAGAGAACTCAGAGCAAGCCAGATGCATTTATATGTGAGAACTTAATAAGATAAAAATGACATTATAAGTTGATTGGTTAGGTATATACACTGTTTAGTAGGTGGCATGGGAAAAGTGGCTCACTATATGGAGAAAAAAGTAGAGTCCTTACATAACAGTGTTTATAATGGACCCCAAATGGAGTAATGACCAAAATAATGTAGATAAAACTATAAAGTTAATAAAATATGATACATCTTTGTCACTTAGTATTAGGAAAGTATTTATTAAAACCTCAAAAGCATGAAACTGTAAGGTGAGAAAATTATTAATTTGATAATACAACATTAAGGATTTCAGTTCAACAAATACATGGACATTGTTAACAAGCAGATAACATTTTGGGGGACTATATTTGCAATAACTAAGCCTGTTAATGAATTAATATCTAGAATATCAAAGAAACTCTTTCAGTTCAACAAGAAGACTAGAAAAATGAGCAAAGGAAACAAATAGGGAATTCACAAAAGAAGAAACAGACACATGAAGGGATGCTCAACTTCATTATAATATGAAAAATCTAAATTAGAACAAGCTTTTACTTTTAACCACTAGGCTAGCAAAATTTAGAAAACAAAGCTGGATAATGCTAAATCTTGTCTGGGATGTAGAGAAATGGGAACCTCCAGGAGTGTAGATTAGTACAGCTATTCTGGAGAGTAATTTGGCAGTCCATCATTTAGTTGATAAAATCACTTGGACGGAATAGCTCTATTCCTGGGTATATAACCAGCGATTAATTCTCACACAGGCTCATAAGGCGACATAGAAGGAGATATTACATTGTAGCATTGTTTTTGGTGGCTAGCAGTTAGATACTCTTGAGTTCTATATTGCTGGGGGAGTGGATAGAGAACATGTTTCCGAGTACTTTGCCTCAATCAGAAACAATGGACTAAATGTCAGCAACATGAATTGATTTTAAAACCTAGTGCAGAGGGTAAAGGGAGGAATACATACAAACAGAAGGATGTTCATCTAATCTAAACCATTAGAAGAAATAACTTCTTGAAAAGGGGAATGGGATAAGAAATGAATATGGAAGGAAAGAAATCATTAGTTAGAAAGAGGGGTGGGCCGGCCGAGTGGCGCTATGGTTAAGAACTGGCTTGGGATGCCAGAGGGCCCCGGTTCGGATCCCACATATGAGGGCCAGTGACACTGCCCTCTNGTTGAAAATGAATGCATGAGTGAGAGTTCACTGTTAACTCTTTTTTTTTTTTTAAGATTTTATTGGGGAATTGGGGGGAGGGTAACAGCATCGGGGAATCGGGGAAGGGGAACAGACAGGTAGACAAATTGCTGTTTTTTGTTCTTCAGTCTAGTTGTGCAGGACGTCGCTTCACTGGCCCATGTTGGTATGATCACTGTGCTCTTCCCGGGTGAGGCAGTTGGTCGCGGGTCGTTGGTTGGCTGCTCACACCGGCTACCAGCCGCTCACACTGGCTGCCAGCCACTCACATAGCTCACGGCAGCCCACTGCAGCCCTGCTGCAGCCTACGCCTTCGCCTGCGACTCACAGCAGCCCAGCACCAAGTCGAGCTGTTGTTCATCATCTTAGCTGTAGAGGGCGAGCGTCACTGGCCCTCAATGTGGAATCCGAACCGCAGCCCTGCTGCTCAGAGCTGGTGCTCCCAAGTGAGCTCTTAACCAGCTGAGCCTCTCGGCTGGCCCACTGTTAACACTTATATGTAGCAGAACTCCCATTATTCTATTAGGATTCTTGGTGTACCATATGTTATACCTGACCATCTGATGGACTGTGTTAGGGTACCTTCAATATCAATATACATTCATGAATATTAGTAAATCTTAATTTCTAATTGTTAAATGAAAATTAAATATAAATTTACTTCCTTTCCTCATACCCCAACATGCCCTCTAGCACCTCTGGTACCTTTTCTAGATTAGAAGTAGAATACTTAACTAACAGAAGTGGTGAAGAGGGCTTAGATGATTTAGAAAATGAATAATTTAGGATATAGAGAAAGGGAATAGATAAGAATGGCTTTGTAGTTTCTAGCTTGTTATAATGGTGATGGCTTTAACAGAAATACAGATGGTGAAAGGACAAATTTTTTATTTTCTGGTTTGGATATTTGGATGTTGAAATGTGTAAGAAACATCAAAATAGACTTTAATCGATTATTGGAAATAAGTGCCTAAAGCGCAGGAAATAAGTCAAGATGGAGATGGAGACTGAGATGCATCAGCTTAGTTAAAAGCTAGGGAAAGTGAATAGAGTCAAGAGAACTAAGAATAGATCTCTGGGGATACTATTGTTTCAGGTTTGCCAGTGAAGACACATAGAGATTGGAAAGGTAGGAGAACCAGGGCAAAGTAGAAGGTGTTTTAGAGAAGGTAAGGCAAGGATCTTGATATTCAAGGACTGATCACAGTGCCAAATGCTAAAAGAAGCCAGGAATGCGAAGGCTGAAAAGAGATTATATCTTTTAAGAAAGAAAGTCAGTGGTGGCCTGAGGGAGAAGTGTTCTGGTTGAGAATTGTTACTGTAAGCCAATTGAGTTAAAAATTTATTTCTCAATCTAAAGCAGTGGTTCTCAACCTGTGGGTCGCGACCCCTTTGGGGGTCGAACGACCCTTTCACAGGGGTCGCAGGGTACTTGTATGTGGGCGTATCCGCATGTGCGCCTGGAGACGGATAGAGGAGCGGTGTCTTGGTTCCTAAGACCATTGAAAATCTGTGTTTTCCGATGGTCTTAGACGATCCCTGTGAAAGGTTGAAAACTGCTGATCTAAAGTAATCTGTCAGTTATTTGTGAATAGTAGAAATGTTCACTAGAATAGCTAGTGTGGTTATATGAGGTTATGAAAATTCACACCCATATGAAATGACTATGAAGATAATTTTTAGTAAAATGCTCTGGTGTACTATGGATTTTATATTATAAAGTATTAAAACTTTGATCTAAAATATAACCCCTTCTCTACTCTGTACCTTTTAACCCTCTGTTGGGCACAACTGATCTCACAGATTTATTGCACACAAAGATGCTGCTATGAAATACGTCTTTACTAAGTCACAAACACAACTGGCAATAGTTTATGGTAGAGAGGGAAGATACGGAAGTGATCAGTCATGATACTTAACTATTAGATATTAGAAAATTTGTGCGCAATGAATCTGTGAGATCAGTTGTATCCGATGGAGGATTAAATTTTATCTCGATGCACAAATATTCATTGGCTACCTTTTGTGCTAAAGTACTACAGAGCTGTGAAGATAAATTAGAGGTTGGAAGGATATAAGGACAGACTACCAGTTGTTTTAGTTGTGTTTTATGTGGGTGATTTTAATGCCTTATTATATCTTAGCAATCTTCTTTCTGTATGTATAGTCACAGATTAATTTATTGTAGCTGTGAGCACTAAAAGTGAATAGCCACTTTTGGGGGGAAATATTATTTCATGTCTTCTCCTGTAGACTAGAACAATATTTCCCATTCTACCTTTTGAGAGCAGAGAATTAAGAGGCACCTAAAAGTGAAATGAAGATGGGGCTCTATGAGCTTATAGTAACAATTAGCAGAAAAATAATTTCTTCTCCTCTTCTTACATTAAAGTTTCCCTCTCCTACCATTTTTATGCTGTATGAATCAGGTGGTAAAGTAGAGCTTACTGAAACCAATATTAAATTTTACTTTACAGTCGTGCACCAGAGCATGATGGAGTCAAAAGTCTTGGTACCAGAATGTAGGAAGTGGTGGTTGAGGTAAGAGTGGGGAGGTAGGCTGTAGCCCTTTGTAAGACCTAACATACTCAGGGTAGGTTCCATTTTTGTAGTAATCACTAGATATTCTTAAGGATTTTTAAGTTCTACCCTGAGGTTCTACAAAAATGCATAATGTTATACAAGTCTTCTCTCCTCAGACTAAAGTTATGAGTAAAAGGAAACCGCTAAAGATTGGTTAAAAGTTCTTATCCTTATGTGCTCAGGTTTTCTTTCCCAAATTGCTGTCCTAAGTATTACTTTAGAAGTTCTAGTATTTTGTGTATTTTGGTTATTGTAGTTTTACTTTTTATTGTAAGCTAAGAAGCTGGCTTAACAATATACACATAAATATTGTGCTAAAATGTCTACATTTGAACAAAATATGGAAGTATCCCCCTTGCCCATTGTAATAATAAAAGACTAGTGCTCTACAACTATAATAATAGGGACAATTCAGTTCATGGTTTCTGTTAATTGTGAAAATTCATTCTTTGTGTTAATTTACTATATTTGATGCTAATGCATTGTAATATATACATTTGTTGTTTGGAAGACTTCAGTTCTTCAGTATAATTCTTCATGTATATATTTGAGATAATTATGCCAAATTTTTATGTAAAAATAGTATCATGCATATTTGCTTTTTCCCCCCAGAGTACTTTCATTAATATCCCATTTGGTCTCTGTAACAGCCATGAGACTATTATCCCATTTTTATTGATAAAGGAACCAAAGCCAGAGAGTAACTTTCATAACTACTTAGTGGCAGAGTGGGACTAAAAACTTAACGTCTGTCGACTTATTTGTTCTCTAGTACTTATGTTACCACATTTAAAGGTTTCTGAAATTGGCTTTTCCCAGTTCAAACTTTTTTCATAATGCAGTGAGCACCTTTGCTGCTATAGCTGACTTAGATGACTAGGTAATTTACTGTTTTAGAGAGTTTTTGCTCTAGTTCCATATGCCTACCTGATGAACATTCTGATAAACTACCCTTTGCCACAGTACCTTTTGAGATAAAAAATGAAAACTTGAAGTGCCTGGATTTGTCAGTTTGTTAACTTCTTACTAAAGTTTTGTTAAAACTCTAAACATATAAATCACAACATATTAGTGAGAGCTTAAAGAGAAGAGATATAATAAATAACGGTCCTCATAAAAGCTGATTCTCTTTGAAGCATACGTTTTAGAAGTTTTGAACTCAAAATAGTTTAATGTAAGTTCAAATCAGTGTTTAGTGTAATTATTTCATCAAGGAATTTCAGTATCTGATGCCATGATAAAATCTGCAGTGTTTCATTATTTGGTATTCTCTTAAATAAATTTTACTGCTAGAGGGATTGCAGTGATTACTTATTTCAGTTGGTATCTTCCATGACATAACTGCTCTTTGAACAGTTCTAGCAAGGATGAACTCAGGCACTTTAAAATATATTATAGTTCACTTGTGAATAACTCTGGTGGTTAGAAAATGTTGGAAATTTTTGTTGAAAATATAGTTCCTTATATTTTTTCAACTATTTGTCCTAGTTCTGTTGTACCAGATAAGATAGATTTTCTACTCAGTTTTTCACATGACAGTCCATCAAAATAGCCAAAGACTTCTATAATTTCCTTTGAGTCTTTTTTTTTTTTTTT
>NW_017731360.1:3282811-3294048 GCF_001890085.2 Hipposideros armiger | reverse complement strand
TAGCAACTTGTCTGTTCCCCTTCCCCCAATTCCCCAGCACTGTTCTCATCCCCCCAATTCCCCAATAAAAATCTTTAAAAAAAAAAAAAAAGAGGGGTCTTATACAGATGACTAATGATAATGTGCTATGAACTGATGTGTATGATTAACTTAACTTTTTGTACCTAGGGAATAAAAGTAGGGTTTGGGGACTCATTTAGTAGTACGTAAGTTGGGTTGGAGAAAAAAAATTAAAGGCATAAGAAACAAGAAACTTTAAAAAATAATAATTCAGATACTAGGACATGAGGTTTTCATTTAGGATGGTGTTAATTGGGAATTGGAAAGTAAAGGACTGATGTAAGAAATACTGCAGAGAGGTGGAGTCAACAACTAATTGGATGAAGAGATGAGCCAGGTTTTGAATCTGGATAAATGGGAAGATGGAGGGACCAATAATTAAAAAGGAGTGGTAAACAGGAGGATAAACCAGATTTGACATGGGGGAAATAATGTTGAATTCAGGTTTAGGTGCATTCCATTGTAGGTTGTAGCAGTTCACTGAAGTAGACTAGCCACTGTTAAAACATTGATATGAATCTACTGTGTGGTAGACATCAAAGCAGAACATTTCTTATTCCTAAGATGTTCTGGCCCTACTATTTTAATCTCCTCCACCATTTTAACCCATAGAATGCTTTACCAGGATTTGGTTAGCTTTAAACCACACCAATTTACTGTTAAGTAAAAAATGACAAAATAGTCAGAACATCCTGACAAATTAGATCTGTAAAATTTCACCTGTGAAACTGGAATTGATGATAATGGCCACCAAAATAAATAAATAAATAAAATGACAGAAAAATCTTTGAAATTTGTTTTGTACCTAAAAACTGATTGGTGAGTCAAATCTTTTTGTAAATTTTACTCTGGAAAAGGCTTGATCTTGATTTAAATAGTTTTAGCAAAGTAAAATTGAAAAGAGGGAAAAATGAAACTATTTTGTTCTAGAAAATACTTTTTTCTCACCTTTCCTTCCCACCTACCCACTTGACTAGGCTAGAATTGAATCCTTTTTTCATTCTTTTAAATGTATTATAATTATACCAGTACTATGTGAGTATACTCCCATCATAATATATTTAGATTGTATAAACAAGATAAAAAATCATTCTCCAGTTTTCTTTCCAAAGGTAGCCACTGTATCTATTTGATACCTGTTCTTCTAGATATCTGTCTACTCTTTTACAAATAATGTGTGTACAAAAATAAATATAGATTTGTGAATATTTGGTACTATTCTCTCTATAGTGTGTGCTTTAAATATATCTATCTATATACATATATATATATATATATATATATATCTTGAATATCTTTCCATGTAAGTATATAGGATAAAAATGTTTGCTAGGTAAAAATGGAGGTTTCAGAATATCCTTACTGGCTAGATACGGTTGCAAGGTTGGGGACAGAGGGTGAAAGGGTGGGGATGGTACAAGGTACAGGTGTGTTTATTGCTCTCAAGAATCTCACAGTTTGGGGGCTGGCTGAGTGGCTCAGTTGGTTAAGAGCATGAGCTCTGGACAACAGGGTTGCCAGTTCGATTCCCACATGGGCCAGTGAGCTGCACCCAAGCTGAGCTGCTGCTGAGCTGCCAACAGGTGGCAGGATGGCTCAGCTGGTGAGAGCACATGCTCCTAACAACAGGGTTGCCGGTTCAACTCCTGCATGGGATGGTGGGCTATGCCCACCCACAACTAAGATTGAACACAGCACCTTGAGCTGCCCACTGGAGGCTGGATAACGACTGGACTTGGAGCTGAGCTAGCTGCTCCTTCCACAACTAAGAGTGAAGGACAACAACGTGGCTGTTCTCCTTCCCCAATTCCCCAACACTGTTCCTTTTCCCCAATTCCCCAATAAAGTCTTTTTTAAAAAAAGAATCTCACAGTCTAATAGAAGTGAAGTATATAATAATTATAATACAGTGTAATATAAGTGTTTTAATAGATATGTGCCCTGGGTGCTATTTGAGCACAGGGGAAAGAGCATCAAACTCGTTGATAAAGAGGTGAATATGTCAGGCAGTGAAACATCTTAGAGATAGTGAGGCCCAAAATGATTAATTAAGTGAATTCATTCTTCTCTTTCGTGAAATTCCTATCATCCCTTTCTGGTATCCTAAGCCATGGTCCTGAAAGCAAATCTTTATCATGTCTTTTAGAATTTTGACAGCTTTAAATAGTGTAAGAAATTAGTTAAAATTTTTTAAATTTCATCATGCAGAGAAATATGTGAATGTATGTTTTGCCTTTTTTAGGGAGGTGGTTGACTCAATGGTTCAGCATTTTAAAGTAAATATATTTGGGGACTGTAGACCAGTTTATGATGGAAAAAGAAGCCTTTACACAGCCAATCCACTTCCTGTGGCAACTACTGGGGTAAGATATGTGCTCCTTTATTGGAAAGCTACACTATTGCAATGTCTCCTTTTAAACGCATTTATTACTTTATTTTATTACAGTCCCTATATATGTAAGTGTGTATCATTTATCTGTTTTACTTTTTATTTTGAAATAGTTTCAAACTTACAGAAAAGTTGTAAGATTCATGTGGAGAAATCATGTGTACCCTTTACCCAGACTCACCAGTGTTCTTAACATTTGCCACATTTGTTTTATTCTTGTCTTTTCTCTCTTTTGCTGTCTCTTTATATCTAGAGATACAGCTATAAGTATACACACATACTTATTTTTTCCTGAATCATTCAGGAGTAGGTTGCATACATTATGCCCTTTAATGTGTATTCCCTAAGAACAAACATAAAAACCATAATACAGTTATCAACTGCACTAAATTTCACGTTGACATGATACCTTTGTCTAATCAACAACCTATATTCCAATTTTGTCATTCCAATGATGTCCTTCAGCATTTTTTTCCCTTTAGTACAGAATCTAGTCCAGGTTCATGTTTATATTTAGATATCTTGTCTTTCTAGTCCTCTTTATTCTGGATCAATTCCCCAGCCTTAATTTCTTTCTTTCATGGCATTAACATGGTTGAAGATTGCAGGCAAGTTATTTTTAGAATGTCCCTCAGACCGAGTTTGTCTAGTGCTTTCTCTTGAATAAATCCTGATTAGGCATTTTTGGCAGAAATACTGCATAAGTGTTCTTTCCTTATCAGTGCATCATATCAGGAGGCACATAATATGTGTTTGTTCCTTTAATGGTGATGTTAACTTTGATCACTTGGTTAAGTTGGTATCTGCCAGGTTGCTCCTATCCAGTTGTTTGGTTTGTTTTTTTTCCCTCTTTGCTTTTGTTGGGAAATACTTTTTTAAAAAATTGTGGTACAACACATGTAACATAAAATTTACCATCTGAACCATTTTTAAGGTACAGTTCAGTTGCATTAAGTACATTCATAACTTCACAACCATTCATCCCCATAACTCTTTTCAACTTACAAAACTCAAACTCTGTCCCCATTAAACACTAACTCCCCATTCTCCTCTCCCCTCAGCCTCTGGCAACCACCATTCTACTTTCTGTCTCTATGAATTTGACTATTCTCAGTACTTCATAAAAGTGGAATTATACAGTATTTGTTCTTTTGTGTCTGGCTTATTTCACTTAGCATAATGTCTTTAAAGGTCATCTATGTTGTCACATGTGGAGATATTTTCCTTCTTTTTAAGGCTGAATAATGTTTCGTTTGTGTGTGTGTGTGTGTGTGTACATTTTGTTGTTTATTCATTTACCTGTTGATGGGACCTTTTGACTACTGCAAATATTGCTGCTATAAACATATCTGTCCTAGTCCCTGCTTTCAGTTGTATTGTGTATGTACCTAGAAGTGGAGTTGCTAGATCATATAAATGGTAGTTCTATTTTTAATGTCTTGAGAAACCACCATACTGTTTTCTACAGCAACTGCATTATTTTACATTCACACCCAGTGCACAAGGATTCCAAATTTACCACCCCCTTGCCAACACTTGTTATTTTCTATTTTTTTGGTAGTAGTCACCCTAATGGGTATGAGGTGATATCTCATTGTGGTTTTGATTTGCATTTCCCTAATTATTAGTGGTGTTGAGCATCTTTTCATGTGACTATGGGTTATTTGTATATCTTCTTTGGAGAAATGTGTATTCAAGTCCTTTGCCTATTTTTTCAATTGTGTTGTTTGGTTTTTTGTTGTTGTTCCTGAGTTTTAGGAATTCTTTATATATTTTTATCAGATACATGATATGCAAATATTTTCTCAGGTTCCATAGGTTGTCTTTTCACTTTGTTGATTTAGTCCTTTGATAGACAGAAGTTTTTTAATTTTGATAAGGGTGATACTTTTAAGGATCCTGTTTCTCATTAGATTTTTTAATAATTGATGGTTCTTGTTTGGAAGGATTAGTACTATTATAGTAATAGTGATTTTCTAATTCTGTCATTCCTACATTTATTAGTTGGCATTCTACAGTAAGGGAGAACATTTTCTTCTTCTTTCCTATTTATCCTTGTTTACTTGACTGCCCAAATTGTCCCATATTTGGCCAGTGGGAGGCCATTTAAGCTGTTTTCTGTGTCTTTTGACATGATACACATCTTTTTTTTTTTCTTTGAGTATTCCCTTACTTTGAGGCACAAGGTGTTCCAGGCTCATCTTATTTTTACTCTGCAGCAGTCCTGCAACTGGCCATTTCTCAAAGGAGCACTGGCTTCTTTTAGCTGGGGAATGCAATTTAGAAACCAAAATCTGAGTACTGGTTGTGCTCTTTGCTACTGGTGTATATGTGCTTCTAAGCCCTTTCAGTGGACAGAGGTAGGAAATAGAAATATATAAATAAGTAAATGAACAAAATAGACAATGAAAAATAAATATTACATGTCATATAGTAAACATAACATATGTATCCTACAAGTACCACTTATTGTGTACAATATACAGTATGTATATTAGAAATCATGAGTTCATACACTGATTCTTCCAGTTTCAATCTATCCCCATGAGATTCCTTCTTTACTACCCACATTGCATATTTGTATCTTTCTTCTTTAAACCCCTGGCTTACCAAAACACCATCACCACTTTTACTCATTTGTTCCATCTTACAAAACATAAAATAGTTTCTGAATTGCTACACCATACCACTACAAAAACCAAATCTACTAACATGTCTAAGGGTTTGTTTTGTATGCAGTTCTTTCCCACTCACCCCTCCTCCACACCCCCAGTGATAGTATAGTCAGTATACTGTATTCAAGAGCACTTGCATTAGTGTTTTCTTTTTCTTTTTTTTCTTCTTTCAGTGTGGTTTTGTTGTTCATTTGAAATGCATTTGGTTTCATATGATTTTGTTTATATTCAGTTTTAGGTTTTTCCCTCCAGCCTTATTGATTTTATTTTTAATTTTTTAATATATAGAATTTTATTTAACATGCTTCCAAGAGTCAAAACTATACTGAAAAATACACTCAGAATTGTTAACCCCTCCTTTATTTCTTCCAATTTGTTTCTTCCCATCCTTTGAAAGTAACCAGTTTCTTTGTTTTTGTTCATGCTTCCTGTGTTTCTTTTAGCATAAATATGCAGATATATGAACATTTTCCCATTTCCCCCTTTTCTCTGACACAAAAGATGGCATACTATTTGTAATTTATACGTCACTTGTTCCACTTAAAAGTAGAGTTTGGGAATTATTTCATAGCCATTCCAAGAGATCTTCCTCGTTCTTTTTTTATAGCTACCTAAATGTTTGAGCATTTAGGCAGTTTTCAGTATTTTGCAATGACAAATAATGCTGGCATAAATAACTGTTATTTAAATTTTAGCCTGTTGACTTGACATTGAGATTGGGGTGGGGTTTTTTTTTTTTTGGCTTTTTTTTAGCTGAGCCATCCTGCCACCTGTTGGCAGCTCAACGGCAGCTCAGCTCAAGCCTGGAATCAAACCAACAATCCTGTTGCTCAGAGCTCGCACTCTTGAACAAGCTCTTAACCAACTGAGCCACTCGGGCGGCCGGAGATTGGTTTTTGTTTTTTTTATTTGCCTTGTTTTCTCTTAAATATTTTTATGTTGAATTTAAAAATAACTGTATTTATCTTTTTCAACTTTTATCAGATGACTCTTTTCCTATCAACAGGTAGATTTAGATGTTACTTTACCTGGGGAAGGTGGAAAAGATCGACCTTTCAAGGTGTCAATCAAATTTGTCTCTCGGGTGAGTTGGCACCTACTACATGAAGTACTGACAGGACGAACCTTGCCTGAGCCACTGGAATTAGACAAGCCAATCAGCACTAATCCTGTCCATGCTGTTGATGTGGTGCTACGACATCTGCCCTCCATGAAGTGGGTGCTTCTGGCTTTTTTCCTCTTTAGATTTTGAGAGTGAAGGCTTTCCTCCAGAGAGTGCAGGCCTCTTTTGGTTAACCTTCATCACATGTTGTATATTTTGATTATTTCAGTTGAAGAATATTATGCATACAAGTTCATTAAGAGAAGTTAAGTTACAGAAAATTCTCTGACTTATGAAAGTAGATGAACCTCATTAGTTTAGCTACCCTAATGGATATTTTTTAGAAAAATGTCTAAACCTTTCTCTTAGGAGCTATTCATCTTCAGTAACTGATATATTTTCAGATATATTCCTATAGTTAAATCACTGTTTTAAAAGTAATTTCATTGTGTATACATTAGCATCAAATTGTGTAGAAATTGCTGCTGTTTTAATCACACTGGCACCTCTATATGTATGTGTGTATCAGTGTTTAAATATATATGTATATATGTGTGTGTATAGGATTAGATTAGATGGGTCTTTTAAAGAAAAATATTATGTCTTACAAGCACATTTATAGAAATAGCTTTTTGATCAATAATTATTCACTCTAGCATTTTGTAAGGTTGAAACTGTTAACTTTTTAAAATCTTTTTAAGAAAGTATTTTAAATAAAATTTATTCTTATTCAAACTAACATTAGTTTTAACAATAGAGAATTTCAGTGAAGAATGCTGACTTTTTTTAAAATTTAAAATGGCTGCTTTTCGCTTTCACAAATCTGGAAAATACTTAGTTTCATATATTTATAATGATAAGTATCATTATGATAAGTTATGTGCTGTAGACTCACCTGTTCTGCACATGTAAATACTTATATAGGAAGGAAAGGATTGAACATGCCATTTTAATTTTTGTAGATATACGCCTGTGGGGCGTTCCTTTTTCTCAGCTCCAGAAGGATATGACCACCCTCTGGGAGGGGGCAGGGAAGTATGGTTTGGATTCCATCAATCTGTTCGGCCTGCCATGTGGAAAATGATGCTTAATATTGATGGTAAGGGAGCTAAAACCATATTCTGTATTGGATAATTGTTTTCTAAATAATGTGTGTGTGTGTGAGAGAGAGAGAATTTTATGTGCAGTTATATATACTGGTGTCTTAAAGTAATATTTGGACACATATTTAGACAAATTGGAAAAACCTTTATATTACATTTCATTTAGAGAGCATTTATACAGAACTTGTCCTGGTTTTCTTCTAAACATGAAATAAGCACATGAAAGCAAATATAAAAGCTTTGACTTGATAATCTGAGCAGTCTTCTATTGTAACTCACTTTTGTCCTTTTTACTCTTAAGTCAGTATTGCATTATGAAATACCTGTTTTACAGGAAGGGAAATCTGTTGGTCATGGTGACCCCTGGTGTTATGCCTGTTGCTGATGTTTAATGTGGTGCTAATTGCATTCTCATTTTTAGGCATTTTCTTATGAATATTTTTGAGCTTATATAAAAGTAGAATAGTATGATAAACCACCACCTCTATAGTCATTATCCAAATTGTCCAGATTTTTCTACCTTTGCTTAAACTATCTACATTTATCCCTCTACCGTATTTTTAAATCAAATCCCAGAAAACATGTTATTTTATCCCTGCTACTTCAGTTGTACCTCTAAAAATATAGATGTTTTCTTACACAGTCACAATGCTGTTATCATAAATAAGAAAATTTAAAATAATAATTTATTTGTAGCCTATAATACCCTGTGTAATCACATTTCTCTGATTGTTTCAAATATGTCTTTTTATAGTTAGTTGGTTCTAATCAGGATCCAAACAAGATGCACACATCACATTTGGCTGTTGTGCCTTTTTTAAATATAGTAGTCCCATTTCCTTCCCTCGTTTTGTTTGTTTTTTCCTTTTTTTATGCTATTGATTTGTTGCAGAAACTCTGTCACTTGTCCTGTAGAATATCCAAAAACCTGGATTTGTCTTTTGTTTTCTTGTGGTGTCATTACCTTGTTCCTCTATCCCCTATATTTCCTGAATGATTCAATTCAGGTTCAAAATATTTCATAAGTGCTTCTTTATATTGTATCATATTAGGAGGCACACAGTATCTAGTGGTCCCATTTTTAATGATACTAAGATTCATCTGTAGGTTCAGAGATCAATAGGCCTGATCTCTCCATTGTAAATTTCCCAATCAACCTTTCAATTACTAATATTCCATTCATTGATCATTGTTACCTGAACCATTTATTTCATGAGGGATTATTAACTCATATTTTTTTGTAATTCTGTTATTCTTTTTGCATTAGATAAAATTCTTATGTGGAAAATCACAAAGTCCTACTGATAATTCATTAGTCTTTGGTAGCTTTCTTGCTTTCTGGCACAGCACGATGTTCCAGGCTCATCATATGTTTCTTACCCTGTACCTGGAATCAGCCAATCATCCCTGGATCTTTCCAGATCAGTACATAGGTTCCTCATTATTTTCAGCTGCATCTGCCGTTGTGGGTATATGTCATTGAGGGGATATATTTCAAAAGTTCCCTTTAGATGTATACTAGGGCTGTTTGGGTTTTTTGTTTGTTTGTTTTTTTATGGGTACAACATTTTATTTTATTTTAATTTAATTAGTTTCAGGTGTACAACACAGTGCAATAGTTATAATTTTTACCCCTCAAAGTGACAACCCCCCACCCCCAATCCACCGCCCCACTATCCGCCCCATATCATACATATCTATTACAATTCCACTGACTCTACTCCCACACTGTACTCCACATCCCGTGACTATATATATATTCAACTATGGTTGACATACAATGTTATACAACATCAGCTTCAGGTGTACAGTGCAGTGATCAAGCCTCTACACCGTTGCTAGGGCTGTTTTTAATTATTTGCCATTTCACAACATCATTTCATATACACGGGGTGCCCAAAAAATAGATACACATTTTTAAAAAGGGAAAAACTGTATTAAAATTACGCTGATGGTAACCACTTTGAGCACCTCTTGTAATCGCAGAAGTCAAACATAACTTGTGTTCATCTTTTGTTATCAGTATATATTGAGTATTACAATTTTAGTAGTTTTTTTCTTTTCTTAATCCATTGAGGATGGGGCATTTAAATATATAGACACAAATCTGCATCCACAATGTGTTAAAATGTGTATACATTTTTTTTGGCACCCTCTATATGTAGATGTTTCTTTAAGATAGATCCCAGGAGAAAGATTGATGTGTCAAGGACAAGTGTATTTGTAATTTTGAATGTTATTGCCAGATTGCCCTCCACAGAGGTTATAAACGTTTTGCATCAATGACTGAGGCTACCTGTTTCCTTAAAATGCCATTGCCACTACAGGTGTCAAAATAGATTTTTATCAGTCAGATTTGCAAGACATGGTTTCACTATTTATTTTCCAATGGCCATCTTTTCACATTTCTAAGGGCCACCTTTCTGTTTTGTTAACTGTTTGTTTATGTCCTTTGCCCTTTGTTTTCTGTTGGTTTGATCTTCTCATTTACTGAGAGAGCTTTCTAAACTAAGCAGATTAGCCCTTTGTCTAATGTGAATTACAGATAATATCAAATTCTTACTTGTCTTTTAGCCTTTGGTATGGTCTTGTTTTTGTTTTTTGCCTCATAGAAATTTGTCTCTTTGTTGGTGTGTTTGTGTGTGTGTGTGTGCGTGTGCGTGTGTGCGCACACGCGTGCACATGTATGTATTGGTCAGTAATTTCTTTTATGACTTTTAATATCTAATCAGACTAGTCTCATTTTTCTTTTCAGTGTTTTCTAGACCATTCCTATTTATTTTACCACATAAGCTTTAGAAACAGCTTGTCTCGATCCAGTGGGTGTGGGAGGATGGGCTGTTATTTTTATTGAGATCTCATTGTATTTATAAATTAAGTTATGACAAATTGGCATCTTTAAGATATTGAGTCTTTCTGTCCAAGAAAATACTATGCCATTCCATTTGTTCAAGATTACTTTTGTTTCCTGTAGGAGTGTTTTAAAGTTTTCCTCACATAAAGTTTGCACATTTCTTGTTGTTATTCCTGGATATTTTCTCCCTTATATTTGCTGTTAAATGGTTAAATGGGTTTATAGAGTCTAACTGGTTATTTATATACATGAAAGCTTTTGATTTCTATATAGTAACTTTTTTCTCTCTGCTTTATTGAATTCCATTATTGTTTATAGTAGTTTTCCAAGTGATTTTCTTGGAGTTTCTAGGTTATAATCATCTCATATACAGATAGTGATAAGTTTACCTCTTCCTTTGGATTTTTATACCTCTCATTTTTTTTTATAGGGTTATATTGACTAATTAGACAAGACAGTATTAAACATTAGTGATTAGTAGGCATCCTCTTTTTATTCCTTATTTTAGAAGGAATGCTTCTAGTGTTTCTGCATTAAATATGATTCATACATATACGCATATGTATGTATATGTATAGGAATGTCTGTTGCCTCCTGTTTTACTAAGTACTTTTCATCAAGAATGGATGTTGAATTTTCTCAGATGTCTTTTTAGCATCGATGAACTGATAATATGATACTTCTCTTATTTTTAACAAACATTGAACCAAATTTGTGTTTTTAGATTCTTTTAATGTAATGCTGGATTCTATTTCTTTTTTTTTTTTTAAAGACTTTTGTTGGGGAATTGGAGGATGGGAACAGCACTGGGGAACTGAGGGAAGGGAACAGACGAGTTGCTGCCGTTTTGTTCTTCAGTCTAGTTGTGGAGGACGTTGCTTCACTGGCCCAAGTTGTCACCATCATTGCGCTCTTCCCAGGCAAGGCAGATCAGTTGCCAGCTTCTGGACGGCCGCTCACAGCGGCTTGAGGGCCGCTCACGCTGGCTGCTGGCTACACACGGTAGCCCATGGCAACCCACTGCAGCAGGGGCTGCAGCTTACGCAGTCGCCGG
>NW_017731360.1:3265925-3281881 GCF_001890085.2 Hipposideros armiger | reverse complement strand
GACTCAAGGCAGCCCAGCTCCAGGTTGAGCTGTTGTTCAGCATCTTAGCTGTAGAGGGCAGTGTCACTGGCCCTCATATGTGGGATCTGAACCAAGCCCTCTGGTGTCCTAAGCCAGCTCTTAACCAACACGCCACTTGGCCAGCCCTGTCCTTTTTATTTTTGATTAGGAGAGGTAGTAGTTTAATCAACTGATTTCTACACACACCCCCCACTGCCCCCGCCCCATCAAAACAGCTTTTGAAAATATTATTTTAGTTCTCTGGTTTTCTATTTTTTAACTCCGCAATTTCTGCTTTTAGCTTTATAAATGTTTTCTCTACTTTTGTTCAGTTAATTTAGTTGTTTTTCTAACTTTTTGAGTTATATTAGTAACACATTTGCTTTCATTTTTTTCTTATGGATTAAAGTATTACCCAAATGTTGTTTGAGATACTTTTTAAATTTTCAGATTGAAGATCTTTATTTTCTGATTTTGTTATAAATTTTTCATTTTACTGTGTTGTTAATCAGTGAATGTGGTTTGTATTTCTACTTTTAGAATTTGTTGAGGAATTTTTTATAGTTTAATATATATTCAATTTTGGCAAAAGTTAAATAGCTATTTGAAAATAAGCTATATTCAATTATTAAGATAGAGTTAAATATCCATCAGTCCTACCATTTTGATTATGTTGTTTAGATCATTTATTTCCTTATTTATTTTTGTTTACTTGTTCTCTCAGACTGGGAGAAATGAATTTACATTTCTTCTTACTGTGTTTCTGTTTTATTTCTCCTTATGTCTCCTATAATTTCTGTTTTCTTAATGTTGCTGCTACATTATTGGGAATATAAAATAAATATATATATATATATATATATTTGTTTTCTTCATTGTTAATTGTACCTTTTACAATGGTAAAGTGGCTTTATACTTTTTATACTTTTGGGCCAAAGTCTACATTGTCCAATAAAAGGATTACATGCCATGGTTTTGTGAGCCTTATCCTATCCATTAATTTTTACTTTTCTCTAATGGTTTTGCTTTGTGAGTCAATCTAAAGCATTTTTTTCTGTTAATGGACTAGTTAAGCCAGATAGATAGGAAAGGCATCATGTTTGGTCTTAGTTAAGTCAAATTATTTTGTCATATTTTCTGATTATCTGTGTTTTATGAACTAAGTGGCCTGTTTAATGTTTTTTAAATGATAGTTTTGATATTAGGAAGGTTTTTTTCTATCACTGGTTACCTTTATACTTATAACTTCATATAATACTCAACTTTCTCTGTTTTTTAAAGCAGTATCTTTTGTTTTCCTTAATGAGTAACAATTATATTAGCTTCACTCTCTTTTTTCCTCCCTCTCTAGTAACTAGTTTTTAGCCACTATAGCATTATTTTATTGTTCTTTATAATTTTGCTTAAATTTTTACTACTTAACATTCAACTTTGACACCTATTACTGTAAGTTGCAATCAGTGAGTTTAGCCTACTTGGGTTTTCTACTCCTATCATTCATTTATTTGTACATACTATTATTACTACATTGTTAGGTCATGCAGCAATTCCATTCCATCTGCCACCTGTGTATCCATTTGTTTTCATCTTAAATCTACAATTAAATGTATTGGTGCTAACTACCAGTCCTTTGCTGAAATTTTTCTTGCCATCTCTTGGTTGCATTTTTGTCCTCATGTTGTTTTTTCAAGAAGGGCTCATATGAATAAGAGCTGAGTTTTTGCATATTGAAAACCATTTGTCTCTAGCCTTATTCCTGAAGGACTGCTTAGCTAGACAGAAAATTGACTCACAGTTTCTTGAGTATCTTATAGATATTTTTCCACTGTCTTTTGACAGTTAATATTCAGTAGAGAAGTGTGATGCCAGCTTGATTTTCTTTTCTCTACAAGGGACTTGCTTTTTTGTCTGATTGCAGAAAGTATTTCTTACAATTATTTTACTAGATTTTTTTTTCGTGTTGACTAATTTGGGTCAGTTTTATTTAAAACATGGGATTTCCTTTGAAAATGTAGGTTAAATCTTTTATCTTTTTTTTTCCTATCATTTTCTTTTAAAAATTTTCTATCCTGTTTGCTCCTTACTGTGCCTTTTATGGTATAATTTTTACCATGTGCTTGCTTCATTTTTTGAATTTTAGAAAATCTTTTTCTTCCATTTCTTTCATGAATCCTGCAGTGCCTATTTCACCTTCTCCTGTTGACTGGCTTTCTCTTCCCTGAGTTATTAAATTTTTGCTCTGAGATCTTTCTTCATAGCTGCGTTAATAATTTTTTTATTTATGTTAAAAAGTGGTTTTACAATTTTCATCTACTTTGTGTTGAGTTTTCTTTGTCAGGGATGTTATGTTGCCTTTTTACATTTTCTTACGGTGTATTTGTATGGGTACTTACTACTTTTTTGTTATTCATATTTGAATGAGATGAGTTTTTCCAAATCACCTATTATTGTAAAACAGACTGGAGTGGGAGGGGTAAGTGGGACAGGATATGAAGAACAGGGTAGTTTTCCAGGTTTCTCTGCTCAAGACCTCTGTCCTCTGTTGTTCTGGTGGGTTCTTTCTTTAAAATATAGCCACATCTCCTTTGCCTCTCAGTAATATATGTGTTTAGGAGGTGTGGACTACAGTGCTGAGTTCCAATAGGTCCTTACTAGCTTCTGCTAATACACCTCCTGCCTTTTAAAGTGCCTGCTCGAATGTTAACAATTTGAGAATTTGTGAAGGTTATATAGGAGTTCTTTGTATTCTTTTAACTTTTCTGTAAATTTGAAATTACAGGGAAAAAGTGCATGCTTTGTTTTCAGAAGGGTAGTCCTATATGAGATCTGTCACTTCTAGACCACCTTCCACTAACTCTGATGACATTTTCTACACCTCTTATTTTCTTCTGAGATTCCCCCACTCAATCTCAGTTCTAAACATTGCAATTTCCACTGAGGATAGAATCCTCTCTTTCTGGGAGTGAAAATTCGCAGTACCCCCACTAGGTTCCTGTCATACTTTGTGTCCTTCTCTCTTGTATGGGTTCTACTAGTCCTAAGTACTTTGAGCCATGTTTACTTATCATTTGGCATTTTTGGATTTTATTGTCTTGTAGGTTCACTGAAGATGTAGGGTTTTTTTCTTTTTCTAACATTCTCTCTGTTACTCTGTATTGAGTTCTAGGAGGAAAGTGGGAAAGTCTGGAAATAATTGCTGCTGTTTTCCTACTGGAACTTAAAGTCCAGCTTTGGATATTATTAATAAATAATTTCTAATAATCTCATGTTCCCATTGGTGAAAGAAATCACAAAGAAAATTTTAAATATTTTGAACTGAAGGGTAATGAAAATGTATATATCAGAACTGGTATGATTAACTGAAGCAATGCTAAGAGAGTTAAAACCTTAAATGCATACTATTAGAAAAGAAGAAAAGCATCAATGACCTACACATGCATCTCAACAAGTTAGAAAAATATCGAAATTAAGTGTAAAGAAAAAAAGAAGGAAATAAGAGTTAAAACAGAAATTAATGAAATAGTAAACAAATTTACCTCTATCCTATAGGTAGGAAGACTTCAAAGGTTTTTAAGAAGGATAGTGACATGATCATATTTGTTTTCCAGAAAGAGACCTCTGGCAGCAGTGTGGAGAATAGATAGAGGAGAAAAAACTAATCTGAGAAGCCAGTTAGGAGGCTTTTTCAATCACTAGTTCAGGTAAGAGATGGTGATGGTCTAATGTGGGATGGAGAGGAAGGAACATATTACAAGGATTAAGTAAAAAAAATAGATTTAAGAACCATGTCCAGATAAAAAACTTTGGGTATAGTTACTGGCACATGGAACTGATTGGAAATGAATAGACCAGAGGGTTTACTAGGTTTTCGAAGGAATTGTTTCTGGAAATAAACTACAAACCTGATGTATATTAGGTTCAACCAGAGAAGCAGAACCAGTAGGAAATATATATAGAGAGAGATTTGGCTTACACAGTTGTAGGGGCTAGCTAGGCAAGTCTGAAATCATGAGGGCAGGCTGTCAGGAAGGGCAGGCTGGAACTCATGGGCACTGGCTGAAGCTACTGCCCACAGGTGAAATTTCTTCTCTGTCTTGAGGAAGCCTCAGCCCTGCTTTTAAGGCCTTTCAACTTGACTGAATGAGGCCCAACCATGTTATCCAGGATAATTTCATTTACTTAAAGTCAGCTGATTATGGACTTTAATTATATCTCTAATATACTTTCACAGCAACACCTAGATTAGTATTTGATTGAATAACTGGCAACTAATAGCCTAGCCAAATTGACACATTAAAAAAAAAATACATTGCCAACAAAATTCTGTGATTATTCAATATTTGAAACAGCCGTCATGTTCCCAAACCTCAGGCTCAGTAACTGTGCTATGTTATAAACAAGCTTCCAAGAAGGCATACTTGCCTACATACATTCAGAATAGTGGCTCATATCTAAAGCTTGAGGATTCATTGAGATGTCGGGGTAGAGACATCTATTAATAATATGTAGTTGGAAATGCAGGTAGGAGCTAAAAGTAAAAGTGTTGGGATTCTTCAGTATATAAATCCATATTTGAACTGTAGAAATGGAAAAACTTCTTTAGGAATAGTATTTACATAAAAAACATAAATGAGGAAGATAAAGCCATGGGGAATGCTGGCAATTAAGGAAAGAAAAAGGACCAGTGAGCGATTAATGGTTATCTCAAAACGTGGTGTCGAGGAAGCTAAGGGAGGAAACTGGCTATTCGTTGTCAGTAGATGATTTCATAGTTAAGCAATGGGGGCTTTTCCAATAAAATCATGAATTAAGTCCAGGATGTCAGTACTATGATATTTAGTCACCATTGTGTTTGCTAACTTCTGTTCTTCTTACAGGTTTCAGTCTACATGTCACTTCTTTGAGAAGCAGTATTTGACACCCTTCACCCCCCCCCATCCAGCCATTCCCCAAGTCTGAGTTAGGTATTTCTCTTATGTATTCCCATAGCACAGTGTACTTCCCTATAATAGCATGTTTCACCCTGAATTATAAATTTTATTGTTCTGTGTCTCCTATTAGAATGAAAGCTTCATGAAGCTAATCTTATTCACCGGTGTATGTGCCCTCCATGTCTAACACAACTCTTGGTCATGTTAAGCAAAGAATATAAATAAATAAAACCAAGAAATTAGAGGAGGAGCATCCAAATGAGCCTGGAAAGTTAGAAAAATATTTGTAGAAATAAGTAATATCGTAGCTGAGCTTTAACAAATATGATGAGATCAAGAATTTGAATTGAAAGGGGGTACACAGGAATAAGAGATTTCTGAGAGGTCTCTAAAATATAAAATTTTATTTAAAAAAACATAAGAGAAATACTAAATGAATGAAGTGTATTAGGCTTACTGAGAAGACTCAATTTGATAAGATGTGAGTTGTCCCAAAATTAAGCTGTAAATGCAAATTTAAGTAAAATCCCAATAGGATATATCATGAAACTTGATAAGTTAGTGTTAAGATTTATATGGAAAAATTAATAACCAAGAAAAGCCAGTATAATTTTAAAGAAGAATAAAGAGGAAGGAATTGCCCTCTTTATTTTATAACAATTATACTTCAGTGCTTTTAAGTGCAGAGACAGACAGGTTAATGAAGCAAAATACAGAGCCTGCCTAGAAATAAACCATGTGTGTGTATATGGAAACTTTGTAAATGTCAAGGTGGCATTTCATATCACGGAGGAAAGAGTGAAATATTTAATTAATGGTGTTTATACATTTGTTAACTGTATGAAAAAAATAATTACTCATCTTTCATCGTATCCAAAATTTATTTCTAGGTGGATTATAATCCTAAATTTGAAAAGCAAAACTTTGTGAAATTCTCTTAGGAAAAAAATAAGAGAATACCTCTAACATTGAATAAAATGAAAACTGTATAAATCATAAAAGAAAATACTGATAAACTTGGCTAGATTAAAATTGAAAACTTACATTTTATAAAAGACAAAATACAAAAAGTTGAAAAGCTAGGAGAATTCTTTTCAGCACATATAACCAAGAACTTTACAAAATACAAGGACAGATCAATAGAAAAACAGATAGCTCCCAAAAGAAGATATCCAAATGGCCAATAAACACATGAAAATCAAATTCTCAAATTCATTACTACTCAGGAAAATGCAAATGAAATCACACACATCAGATCAGTAAAAATTAAAACGTCTTTTATCAGTTGGTGAGGATAAAGTAAAAGGAACTCTCATGAACTGTTAGTAGGAGAATGATTTGATACAACTACTTTGTAGAACAGTTTTCAGTATCTAGAAAAGATGAAGTAAAGATGAAATTGTGCATATCTTAAAACCTATAACTTAACATAGAGATACCTTGCATATGTGCCTGAGGTATTATTTGTAATAACAGAAAACTGGAAGCAGCCTAATTTCTGTTAAAGCACAATGAGTAAAAATTCTAAATGAGTACATAAGTTGTCATATAATATTGTGATATACTGTATAACTGTTAAATGAATGAACCAGATCTACATGTATCAATATTGAAAACAATGTTGAGGGCAGAGCAAATAGCAAAAGGATATGTTACTTATGTAAATGTAAAACAGAACAGAAGTATGTACTGGGTACATACAAATGCAGTAAAATTATCAAAACCTAGATGGGACAGATACACACCAATTTCTGAGTACTGGTTCCCTGTAGAAAGAAAGGAATGGAATAGGTTGGTTGGGGTAGAGAAAAGAGATAGACCTAAAAGACCGCATGTTTCAAGAAAAATGTGAGCGTATATTTATTTGTGTGAACAAAGTATGTGGATAACATGGTGCCATTGTGAAGCAAAGAAATCAGAAGATCGGTAGTGTTTTTTTTAAGATCGATGTGTCTTAATGAAATGAAAATAAAGTCTGAAATTTTAAATGGGTTTATTTTTTAATTGTCAATAATATGTAATACTGCTATGAAAAAAATGAGTGAAAATATTACATTGACCACCTTACTTGCTTATATTTCCTTTTTTGTTTCTGTGTGATACTGATTTTGCAACCCTTGCACTTGGTTTATTGCACTGAGTTCAAAACAGCACATATTGAACTTGAAATCCACTGGAGAAGACTGGTATTGAGCAATATAATGAGTACTGCAAAGAAATACTTAGTGCAGTGGGAGCACGTAAGAGAGGGATCCCTTCTAGTCCCAGAGGGTCATTTCTCTGAGGAGGTGACAGATGGGAGCTAGGGGAAATTGGTGGTGGAGATAATCATGGAAGAGGAAGAAAGAGAGCCATGTCATTCTAATTGTGTGACTTAATCTTGTCTTCAAAATGATTGTTTTCATGGTATTTAATATCGTGCATCTCAACTATGTAATTAAACTTACTGAATTTTACCAATCTAAGACTCAAATTTTTTTTCACATTTCATCATCTCTGAAATTGGGAGATGTCTTACACTTAATGGTTTGTCATAGTTTCATTGACATGTTTCTGTTTTAAAATACATCATGTATTGATTTACCTACCTTCATTGGCATCTTAGAGTCAATGAAATGCAGTATTTATTTTTAGTTTAGCCTACTTTTAGGCCAAACTCATTTACAGCTTGCATTTTACTATTTTGTAATTCACACATTTTAACAGCATCACAATGAACCTGGTGTTTATTAGTTGTATCTCCCTTAAGATCTTTTTATTTACCACTTATTATGTACCAGATAGAATGCTAAATGTTTTCCATGAGTTAGTTATCTCATATAAGCTCCACCACAATTGTATGAGTTAGATGATACCCATAGCTGAAGTTTAGAGAGAAAATCTCTAACCTACCTTTCTCTAAAGTTCACGTAAATTATCTTTTATATTTACATTAAATAGCTTATATGTGATATAACCTATTAAACCTATATTTAAATATAACTATAGTTTATATTTAAGGCTCAAGGTCACATAGTTTATATTTAAATGATAGAAGTCAACTATTCTGTCTCCAAAGCTTATGCCCTTAATATTCACAGCGTTATACTTCATCCCTTAAGAAGCAAGATTTCTAACAGACAAATCTCAGACCCTGGACATCTAAGTTGAGAAATGTTTTATTTTTATTTTCTCATGCTTTTCAGTAAAAAGTAGCTTTCTATAACATATTTACTATTTTGCTCCTACAAGAATGTGGTCAGACAATATAAATGGTTGTAGAATTTAGTAGTTATAATTTATTCTATTTAAGAGCCAAAAGTTTTTTGCAAGGAAAACAGAGTTTTAGTAAGTAGTTTATTAATCACAATATTAGTGTTGCTTGCTTCATATGTTTATCTGGAATGTTCAGGTATGAGATCTCTAAGATTAAGAAATAATTTGATTTTTATAATAATTCAAATTAGTCCTCTCAGAAGTATAGTAAAGCAGAAAATTTTCTTTAGGGTAAAATTAGAGTCTCAGGCAGGCAGGTTAGGAACTTGATCAACACGAGTCAGGCAGGGCCAAGTAAAGATATGTTATCAGACTTACCCAGTCTCTTCTCACATTAGGAAAACATGTATAATGGCTGGAGGAATCTCAGTGACAGTCGTCATCCAACCTGTTTCTTTTTTTTTTTTAAGATTTTATTGGGGAATTGGGGGAGGGAACAGCGTTGGGGAATTGGGGAAGGGGAACAGACAAGTTGCTGTCCTTTTGTTCTTTAGTCTAGTTGTGGAGGACGTCGCATCACTGGCCCTCATGTGGGATCTGAACCGGGGCCCTGCTGNGGGCCCTGCTGCTCAGAGCCGGCGTCCCAAGCCAGCTCTTAACCAGCGCGCCATTCGGCCGGCCCCAATCTGTTTCTTGATTCACCGTTTCAGTCTGGCTGAGCATGCTCTTCATATTTGGTGCACAGCTGTCCTCTTGGGATCTCACTTCACTATCTCCGGGGGGAGTTTTGTCTTTCTTGTAGTTTGATCCCCTGTTTCCTATCTCCCTTTTCTCCCCCCAACCCTTCTTTTAATGTTCAGAAATTTCATGAGAAAAGGATACACATGAGGCAATTTGTTTTGACACCTTAACGTCAGAAAATGTGTCAACAAGCATAGATAATAGTTTATAGTTTATCTGGGTTTCTATATTGGAGATAATTTTCGTTTAAAAATTTGAAAGCAGTACTCCATTTTTTAAATGGCTTTAGTGAGGTTTAATTTATATACCATAAAATTCACCCATTTTAAGTGTATTTCCATTGTCTTTCTTTCCTATGTTTTGCTTTACTTTCTGGAAATTTTCCTCAATTTCATCTTCCAACTCTCCATTCACTTTTTCATTTCTGCTATTACGTTTTTAATTTCTAATAATTCTTTTTTATTTTCTGAGTGTTGTTTTATTATAGCATATCCTCTCAGCTCACTGAGAGTAAGTTTGGTGTTTCTTTTTCATGCACATGCTTTCTCCAAATTTATTTTTTTGATCTCTCACTCCCATTTTAGAGGTTTTCCTCAAATATGTAGTGTCCTTGATTATTTACTTATGATTCAGTGACAGTAGGAACACTGACTAGAAGGTTCGAATGTATCAGGAGGGCCTGTTGACCTTGAGCTTCATCATTGGGAGATTTCAATGGTCTGATGTGGGGGAACATAGAACATTCGAACCCTTAGTTCTCTCTCCTTGACTGGTCAAGTTGCCCAAACGTGAGTCTTCCAAACTTCTGCCTACAGAGTAATAGTCTGATTGCCTGCATTCTGGAAGCCAGTTTGGGGATTCTGGCCTGGGGAATGTCTGCATTCAGCATTTAATATTTATAGTCGTGTAATCCCTTGTTTTTGCTACTGTCCTGTGCCCTCAATTGTATCTGATATCCTCCCTCCAAAGAGCCTTTTACTTTTTCCAGAGTATAAACCTCCAAATTTATGCAGGGATGAAGAGGCAGTTCAGCAGTGTGGAGCTAGACAAGAGACCTAGGACTTGACTTGTTCTCAAACAGCTCCTTTCGGTGTTTTTCCGCACCACCCCCATATTTCTATCATCAGTCTCAGAGGTACCTGGTACTGCCACTTCTGTTTTTTGGGGTTTTTTTTAAGATTTTGTTGGGGAACTAGGGGAGGGAACAGCATTGGGGACTCGGGGAAGGGGAATAGACAAGTTGCTGTCCTTTTGTTCTTCAGTCTAGTTGTGGAGGACGTCACTTCACTGGCCCATGTTGGTATTATTGTGCTCTTCCCTGGTGAGGCAGTCGCTCACCAGCCATTGGACAGCCGCTCACAGTGGCTCACGGCAGCTCATGAAAGCTCAAACTTGCTGCCCGCCAGCCCCACTGCAGCCTATGCCATCGTCCACAACTCACGGCAGCCCAGCTCCAGGTCGAGCTGTTGTTCACCATCTTAGCTGTAGAGGGCGCAGCATTACTGGCCCATGTGGGATCTGAACCAGGGCCCTGCTGCTCAGAGCTGGCATTGCAAGCCAACTCCTAACGAGTGCGCCACTCGGCCGACCCGACTTCTTATGTCTTTTGAGGATTTTATAGTGTATATGCAGTTGATTCTTATCCTTTTCACCATAGCTGGCTTGGGATTTTATTTTCTTGGATCTGCTCTGTCAGTTACAGCTCATTCACTTGCTTTTTATGTTCTAAAATATTGATGCGCTTTCTGTTTTCTTCTTCTAGAGTTATGTCTCTATTTCTTATTTTAATTCCTTACTATAGTTGCAGTTGAGTTTGGGGAAGGAATGAAATGAGCTTCTTGTGGTTAATCTTCCATCTTAACCCAGGATCTGTTTTTAAAAGAGGCTTTGTCTGGTTCCTCTCTAAATTCCACCCCATGAAAGATCCCCTGATCTAGTAGGTACTTAATAAATGTTCACATTGATGATTAAGTTGTTTTTCATCTGTAAAATTCAAAATTGGTAACAGGTTTGTGCTGGAGACCCAGTTTCTTGCCATGTGGACCTCTTAATAGGGCTGGTTAAGTGTCTTTATGACATCGTGCCTGACTTTCTTTGGAGCAAGTGATCTATAACAGAGCACGGCAGAAGCTGTGATGACATAAAATTACATGCTGCCATTTTTGTAATATCCTGTTAGTTACACAGGTCAGTTATCTTCAGTATACAAGAGTCTTACACACAGGTGCTAATCCCACGAGGCAAGACTCATTACAGACTATCTTGGAGGCTGGCTACCACACAAAGTTTTTGTCTTAAAGTAGAAAATGAATACATTATAGTTAAAGTAAATAGAAGGTAAGAAATAATAAAGATTGGAGCAAAAACTAACTAAATAGAAAACAGTACAGAAAATGAATGAGACCAAAAGTTAGTTCTTTGTAAAATATTAATAAAATTAATAAACTCCTAGCAACACTAATGAAGAAAAATGGAAAACAGATTACTAGTATCAGAAATGAAACGGGGTATTACTAAAGATCCTTCAAAATTGAAAGATTAATTAGGAAATGTTATGAAAAACTTTATAGCAATTCGATAACTTAAACACAACTTTATAAAATTTGACTCAAAGAGAGAAAACAGAATAACTGTGTATCTATTAAGAAAATTGAATTTATAATTCTATCAACAACAAAAGAACTCCAATCCCAAATGATTTCACTGGTGAATTTTATCTAACATTTAAAGAAAATACCAATCTTTCACAAATTCTTTCAGAAAACAGAAGAGGAGGAAAGGCTTTTCAACTCAGTTTTATGAGGCTAATATACTTCTGATACACCTGAGAGAAAGAAAAACACTATCATCCTCTCAACAGAAGAATCATTTGACACATTGTTTGTTTGTTTGTTTTTTAGCTGAGCCATCCTGCCACCTATTGGCAGTTCAGCAGCAGCTCAGCTCGGGCCAGGCATCAAACCACTATTGCTCAGAGCTTGCACTCTTGAGCAAGCTCTTAACTAACTGAGCCACACATTTTTACATTCTCGTGACAAATTTATAACAAACTAGCAATAAAAGGAAACTTCCTCAGCCTGATCAGAGCATCTACAAAAAGATACAGTCATCACCATACTAATTGGTGAAGAGATTGAATGCTTTTGCCCCAAGATCAAGAGCAAGGCAAGAATACTTGCTCTCACCACTTCTATTCGACATTGTGCTAGAGGTCCAAACCAGTGCAGTGAAGCAAGAAAAATAAAGGCATGATATTGTAAAGGAAAAATAAAACTCTCTGTTTGCAAAAGACATAATTGTCTACATAAAAAAAATCCTAAGGAATCTACAAAAAAAAATCCTATTAGAATTAATAGATGAATTTAACAAGGTTACAAGATACTAGTTGCATATACAAAAATTAATACTAGCAATGTAACAAGAAATACTAGTATCAACAGTTGGGAAAAATGGAAAAGTATGTATGTACCATTTATAACAATGTGAAGAAATATATTTAGGAATAGATTTAGAGAAAGGTGTGCAAAGCCTGTACCCTGAAAGCTACAAAGCATTCCTGAAAAAGATATAAACAGAGAGATGTTCTGGGATCAGAAGACTCAAACTGTTAAGATGTTCATTCTATAGACTCAACATGTTAACTCTCATCAGGCTGTTTAAAAATATAAATTGACGAGCTGATTCTTAAGACTTGTATGGAAATGTGAAGAACCTAGAATAGCCAAAGCCATCTTGAAGAACAAAAGATTTATACTACCTGATTTCAAGACATGCTTTAAAACTACAGTAATCAAAACTGTGATATTGGGTTAAATATGGGTATATAAATCAAGTTATAGAATAGCTTCAAATAGTACACTTGATCTTAGCTAAAAAGCTGAGAAGCAATTAGAATAGCCACAGAAATAGACCCACTCATGTGGTTGATTGATATGTGACAGAGGGGTCAACATAATTCAATGGGGAAAGGATAGACTTCTCTAGTGATGCCAGAACTGGATATTTGTCTGAAACAAACAAAAAAATTAACCCTTATTCACACCATACTCAAAAATTAATCCAAAGTTATCACAATCCAAGTTATAAAAGCTAAAACGAAAATTTCTAAGAAAATGGGGAAAACGTTCATATCCTTGGAATAGGCAAAGGTTTCTTAATACATTGGAAACCTCATCTACATGAAAACCCTCTCTTGAGAACACTGTTAAGATGAAAAGGCAAGCTACTGCTGGGAGAAAACATTTGCAAAACATCTGAACAAAAGACTTGTGTCCAGAATATATGAAAAAATGCATAACTCAGATAATTTTAAAAAGTGGCCAAAAGCAGACACTTCACAAAAGATGTTACATGAATGGCCATTAAGCACTTAAGAAGATGCTAATCATCATTGGTCACTAGAAAATGCCAATAAGAACCACAACGAGATATCACTTCACACCCAATAGCTTGGCTAAATTAAAAAGACTGGTAATACCATGTATTTTCAAGGATGTGGAGCAACTGGAAATGGTAGGAGTGTAAAATTGTACAACCACTTTGAAAAATATTTTGGCAGATTTCTTTTAAAGTTAAACATTTTCTTGTCATGTGACCCACCAGTTCTGTTTCTAGGTCTTTCTCTAAGATAAATGAAAAATAGGTTGATATAAAAATTTGTACATGTATGTGCATATTTGTAATAAACAGAAACTGGAAACAACCCAAATGTCCAACAACAGGCGAATGGAGAAACAAATTGCGATCTATTCATACAATGAAATACTACCCAGTAATTAAAAAGAAGTAACTACTAGTTTATACAATGGTATGGGCGAATCTCAGCTAAGATGTGTGAAAGAAGCCAGACAAAATGGCATATACAGTATAATTCCAATTAGATGAGCTTCTGGAATCAGTTAATCTATTATGAAAGGAATCAGATAAGTGTTTTGGGGCAGATGTGGGAGGAACTGATTACATAGGGGCAGGAAAGTGCTTTCTGGGGATAAATGCTCTGTCTTAAATGGGACGGTAATAGCAGATGTATACATTTGTCAAAATCATTGAACTTTACACTTAAAATGCATTTTATTGTAGGTAAATTACACTCAATTTGTTTTTAATGAGATATCACTACACACCCACCAGAAATTCTAAAATTCAAGTCTAACAGTACTAACAGTTGGTGAGAATTTGGCACAACAGTGACTCTTACACACTGTTTATGAGGGTCAGTTGTTAAAACCACTTTGGAAGTGTTTGGCATCATCTAGAAAAGTTAGAGATACGTATCCATCATGACTCAACAGTTCTCCTAGATATAGCCTTTTCTACCAGAAAAATTTATATGTATGTGTGCGCTTAAAAAGACCATCTATAAGGGTGTTAATGATGTCATTCTAGTAACCAAGGGAAAGTACCGATACAAACATCCACCAACATTAGAATGGATAAATTGTATATTTCTTTAAGAGTGTTAGGCAAAGCAATGAAAATGAAACTATTATAGTTACATTTAATTAATATAGGTGAGTTAGAAACAATCTTTAGCAAAAGTCTCAAAGGTTACATGCTTTATGTTTCCAGTTAAAGTTCAACAATAAGAAAACTAAACTGGTATTTAAGGATCTGTACTTAGGTTGTAAATCTATAAAGAAAAGGAAGTAATTACCATAAAAGCTAGGATTTTGGTTACTTTTAGAGGAGGGAAAGGAAGCTAGGGTTGGGAAGGGGCTTGGGCAGAGGTTTCTAGGATACTGGCAATATTTAGTTCTTGATCTGAATGCTGGTTATATGGTATTCACTTTATAATTTGTTAAGTGGCACGTTCATGTTTTAGACACTTTAGTATAAATATGTGATATAGAAAAAATAAACCAATCCTTTATCAATATCTTTTGAGTACTATGTTAATATTTTGCTAGGTGGTTATAGGAAATGCAAAGATGTTTAATGTGGCCTCTGAAATGCTCACTAATGATTACCCTAAAAAGGCATTGTGCAGAGTGGTCTTAATTTGTGTTCTTATACCCTCAGATCCATGGAAGTAAACCTATAAGATGAGGCAGATAACAGCCATACCATGTGCCCTCTCAGGAGGTAGTAAATGTACAACACTCAAGCATAATTGTAGTTATGTTTTGCCTGGATCCATCATTAATGAGTGCTTTGTTTTATACATTTGAACCTGGACTCATTTGGTACATGTAGTCCTAGTTATTTTAAATATGGCAAATATTTATTATTTTCTTTTTTCACATCTGTTACTTTAGCTGTGTCCTAACAGAAAGTTTTAGTTTTTATACAGTGAAGAGCAAACTTCAGAATCCTGATCTCTTCTTCACGTTCTCCCATATAACCTCTTCAAGGAGTTTACATTGACAAATGATTTTGTCTAAATTAAGACCTCAGTAGATCAGTGAGCAAAGGACATAAGTAGGCAGGTCTTCAAAAATGAGAGAAGGAGTTCTGTTGAGCTCCTATCATGCTCTGGGCACAAGTAGGTACCTTGCATTGAATCTCCACCCTAATGCTATAAGTGGTAGGTATTTTTCTAATTTTACAGATGAACAAATTGAAATTCTGAGAAAGCATAAGCAGTAAGTGCTGGACCTAGGATTAAAATTTAAGTCTTTTATTTCCAAGCCTATCTTTTTTTATTCTAACACTGCTACCCATGAAAAGAACAAAATAAACCTGGTTTTAAAAAAAAACATGCAACAGTGAAAAGGTGACAAATTAAAGGATACATTTCCAACAGCAACAAAATTATTAATAAATGTATTGAAAGAGTTATAGAGTATATTACAAAACCTTAATGAAATTTAAATGACCTTAATAAATTTAGAGATATGCTATGTTCATGAATTGAAAGACTATCCCACTGGTATTCTATATCTAGTCAATTTTGGTAACTTTTTTTCCCCTTGGTTGTATTTATACATAGCTAGATACTAGCAATAGTTGATAATATCTCAGTTCCACTAAACTCTCAAGTAATATCTGTGCTTTATTTCTCAATTTTATTTATCAGAAATCTAGCACCTGCCCATTCACTTTAATTGTATGTATATACTACAAATTGATTATTCAATTGATGGATAGGTA
>NW_017731360.1:3259613-3260665 GCF_001890085.2 Hipposideros armiger | reverse complement strand
TTTTAATTAAAATCTATTCATGTAACATTACCGGTAAAATATAGAGCAATTGTAAAATTTTACATTAAATTCATTACCATAACATCTTAGGTAGTATTTCAATGAAAGAAGTACCAAGTAATGGAATTAATATTGATACCAGCTCCTTTTTTATTAATACTTTCCCTTACTAGTTGAAGGTATTTACCCATGGGAAAATGCTTCTATAATACTGTCAAAAGCAGAAAGCTTATTTCAAAAACATTGTTACTTCAGAGCTGGATACATCCTGCTTGCTCCAGTAATCATTCATTCTTTGCCATTTAATAACCAGGAAAGAGATAGTCATTGTAGTAAAACATTACAGGGAAAACCCTTCCTGCTTTGAAAATAAGCATTCATTTATCTCAAGTAACTGAAGTGCCAGAATAAGAAAATGTTATGTATTACTTATTGCAACCATGCCATTATCCTTTCATAATCTGTATTAACTGCACAGTTAGCATTGTTGGGAGGTTGTGCATTACCCACCATTAATATGTGATCATCTAAATGCTATGGTTTCCAGTGGAGTTGCTGCTTAGTTACCACCTCTGATATCATGAAGTCACTTACATTATTTTGCGGTAACTATGCAATCAACTCATATCACCACTTTATCACAGAAAATACAAGATGTACAGAACAAGGATTCACCTGCTGCCCGAAGAGCATGGACTCGATCTTAACTTCAACTGCTCAGGGGCCCAAAGAAATGACTGAAAAAATGACTAGAAAGCATTATAAAGTTGATGTTATAGTGAAGGTAAAGCCAAGTTTATAGGTTAAATATTTGATTTATTAAAGCCAAAGTGGTTTTTTTTTTGGTTGGGCGGAGGGTTTGGGGAGGGACCTGGGCAGAGAATTATGTAGTCCATTTTTTAAAATTTCAGCTTTTTGCTAACCCCTAAATTTGGGTCTAATCCTTAGGAACCTATGACCCTAGATATGAGGTAGAAAAATCTGAGTTAGATCTAGTTGACTAATGATTTTTTTCCTCCATTCAAAGTCAAGAAGTCTTTTTTATTAAAGAG
>NW_017731360.1:3257604-3258389 GCF_001890085.2 Hipposideros armiger | reverse complement strand
AAGATGCATACTCAGAAAAAAGAAATCAAAGCCCAGAATAGTGATTCTAATGTTTTTTCATTTGTGTTCATTAAGGGGGAAGGGAGTGTATATTAACTTAATTATTATGCACCCATATTGAGGAATAAGATGAAGTCATTAAAAACAATGTTATGATGTAGAAAGATCTCTAAGACATTGTTAATTTAAAAAATAATAAAATGTCATAGAACATTTAGTATCTGACCTCATGTAAAAAAAGTCATGTACATTTTATCTCTGTAAGTGCACAATAAAATAACAGGATATATTCATATCCTGTTATGATTACTTGGTTACTTGGATACTAGAGGAAGTCTTTACTGGGTATATATGTGAATTTTTTATGATGAAACTTCATTCATATATTATTTCTGTAATAAAGGAAAAGGTCATATGTGCTCCCTATAAAAATGAAGATTTAAAGATAAAATTAAAATGAAAATAAAAACTCTCCACAGTAGCATCACCACCCACGCATGTTCTGAGATTGCTACTGTTGATGCCTTGATAAATATCCTTCCAGAGGTGAGGGACATTTTGTGGAGGACCTATAATCCTACACCAAGGAGAGGGAGAGAAAGAGCACCACATAAAAAGTTTACACTTAGCAGACAGTGGGCATGTTTTTTAAATATAAAAATAATGTAGCATGTAGCTTATTATCTATTTTGGTTTGACTTTTCATGGTATTCCCAGTGTCTTTATAGCACATAATAGCAGCCAGTAAGTATGTGTTTAAGCAATGTGTCATGGGGATCTGCTAA
>NW_017731360.1:3252683-3255434 GCF_001890085.2 Hipposideros armiger | reverse complement strand
ATAAAATAACAAAAATTTGTTTTAAATTTTCTATTGTGTTTCCTGCTAAACACAATAATATTTTTACATCTTGTTTACTTCATATTGTTGGTATTTCCTCCTTATAAGGCCTTCCCTTGATAGTGTTTCATTTTCTAGTGTCCTTTATAATATAGAGGCATAGTAAATACTCTTAATTGATCTGAAATTTTAGTTTTATAAAGGCAGTTCCTAAAAAACTATTTTCTCACTGATTCAATTAGGGGTACTCAAGAAAAACCCACACCGTTCTGATACAGCGACACTGTGTTCATTTAATGTCTTAATTTGTGCTAATATATCAGAAGAAAATATTACTATGAGTGAACTTTGTGTTTGGTTCTGTAGTTAGTAATTGCATAGGAAAATGAGTTATACTGTAGCAGGATTTCTCAGCCTTGGCACTGTTGATATTTTGAGCTGGATAATTCTTTGTTGTGCTCAGAGGTGGGAAGTAGCACTGCCCTGTGCACTGTAGCATATTTAGCAACATCCCTGGATCTAAACATCCCTAAATCTACCATTCACTAGATGCCAGTAGCACCCCCAAGTTGTAACAATCAAAAATGTCTCCAGACATTACCAAATGTTCCCTGGAGGGCAAAATCACCTCTGGTTAAGAACCACTGCTCTATAGGAATCATAGATATAAGAGAGAGATAATACAAAAGTAGTAACTATAAATACTATCAGGGAACTGAAAGTTGTCCTCCCTCTACCCCTTTTAGATTTTCCTCCTTTGGAGTGTAGGCCATTGAAGTAAAGTTGCTTATCTGTGAGCAGTAGCCACTGGATCTGTTTGTTAACCCTTCTCTAGGTAGTTCCAAGACTGTACTTGCCAATACAGTGGCCACTAGCCACATGTAGCGATTGAAATTTAAACTAGTTAAAATTAAATTTTCAGTTTCTTAGTCACACTAGCCACATATTGTACTCGGTAACACATACTGGTAGGTATTGCCGCATTAGCACAAATACAGAACAGTCCATCATCTCAGAAAACTCTCTAGGACAGCACTGCTGAAGAAAATTCATCCCAAAGAATTTCAGCCAATGGTTTAAAAGGCCATTGCTTCACCTTCTAAAGCAGGCCTGGGATCCTCAAACCCCTAGAGTCCACAGATAGGGTACACGGATCCACAAACATATAAAATCATATGTTACATTATGTGTATGTGCATTTTTCTGAGAGCTTATTGCTTTCATGACATTCTCAGGGGGTCAGTGATTCCATAAGAAAGTAGGGATCACCTGATCTGGGCATTATTTCGGTTGCATTTGATTTCTAATAGTCAGTAGTAAAAGAGCTGTATCACTATGTTATACTTCAACAAAATTGTCACTCCACTTCTATTAAAAGGGCCTGGAATTTTTCTTTTTTCTCCCTGCTTTAAAAATCTTTGAAGGACTTTCTTCTTGAGCTTTATGAAATTCTGATGTTCATGCAGCATGTGATGACTGGGCTATTCAAATATCACGTACTTTGACGGTTATAGACTATCTTGAGAATTATTGCAACTCCTCTTTGATTCCTCCTTCCCTCTCCCAGCATACATACCTCAATTTATTATAAACAAGGATTTTTATTAATGGAGAACTTTGTCCCTTGATCTACAGGCTTTGCCAATTTTATACTATTTTTTAATGTGTAGAACTTGATAGGACAGGGAACAGGTTTGGAATTAGATATATCATGATTGTAACCATTATTTGCAATGTTATATATAAAATACTTTGTTAATATCACATTGCCTGTATCACAGATTTTCTGTCTGTTTAGAATTTGAGATTTTATAGTAGTGAGCAGACTTTATATATATTTTACATATGACAGTTCTATAACCTCAGTTTTTCTTGTTGGGTAACAGGTCTGAAGGTTGAAGTGACTCATTGTGGAACAATGAGACGGAAATACCGTGTTTGTAATGTAACAAGAAGGCCTGCCAGCCATCAAACGTAAGAAAAGCTGGTGTTTGTCAGCAGAGATGATGTGAGGCAGCTTGTGCTCATTAATGGATTGGGAGTTTTGCTGGCTCGTAATGAGATAAAAGTTGTTCATGTGTACTTTTCTTTTCCAGCTTTCCTTTGCAGTTAGAAAATGGCCAAACTGTGGAGAGAACAGTAGCACAGTATTTCAGAGAAAAGTATGCTCTTCAGCTGAAGTACCCACACCTTCCCTGTCTGCAAGTGGGGCAGGAGCAGAAACATACATACCTGCCACTAGAAGTAATGTGTTTGGGCTGCTTATTAATATCCTCCTATTCATCATTCCGTTGGGGTCTTTTACCTGTATATTCTCACATTTATTGTGGAGATTGAAGTGTTTTAAAATTTTATTTTATGCTATAAATTTTCAGTAATAATATGGAAAAAAAATTCATCCACAATCTTACTACTCTAAATGTAACCACTGTTAGCATTTCAGTGCACTTCTTTTCAACCTTTTTATTCAGTGTACATTTTACCTAACTATAATCACACTGTAAAGCAGTATTGTTTATTACTTTTTTACTTAATATGATATTAAAAAGAAGCAGTTTAATGACATAGATTTTAAATTTTTATTTCACATGTAATTGGCACTAGAGTTAAAAAAAGATGTATACATCTAGTACAAAACTTTTTCCATTTGTAGGTCTGTAATATTGTGGCAGGGCAACGATGTATCAAGAAGCTCACGGACAATCAGACTTCCACTATGATCAAAGCAACAGCAAGATCTGCACCAGATAG
>NW_017731360.1:3246147-3250893 GCF_001890085.2 Hipposideros armiger | reverse complement strand
AAAAGGCATTAGAATTATCAATATTTGCTATTAAGCTCTACATACTAAATTTTAACAGTATGTGTCTATTAGTGGTTTTTCACTTTTTTTAGGTCAGGCGTTTCTTTTGCAATCTCTAGACCATCCTCCCCCAAATATATTAGGTTTATTTATATAAAATTACCATTTTCATGGGTCAGAAATAATTGAAATTTCTTATTCAACTTAATATATTTAAATTTTCTGTAAATTACCAAGAGGTTCACAGACTTCCTGCAATCCTTCATGATCTGTGGTCCCCAGGTTAAGATTCTCTGCTCTATAGTTACGGCACCATTAACTAGACCTATTGTAAAACATTGTTGACAGTGAAGGGAAAAAAATAAGAGAATTCTAAGTAAAGCAGGGAATTTGGGAGAATTTTGAAAGTAACTACAAACTTTCTGTTGGTAGGTAAGAAGTGCAAATTATGAAACAGATCCATTCGTTCAGGAGTTTCAATTTAAAGTTCGGGATGAAATGGCCCATGTAACCGGACGTGTACTTCCAGCACCTATGCTCCAGTATGGAGGACGGGTAAAACCTCTGATAATTTTTTTTTCAAACTTTATTGGGGAACAATGTGTTTTTTCGGGGAACAATGTGTTTTTTCCAGGACCCTTCAGCTCCAAGTCGGTTGTCTTTCAATCTTAGCTGTGGGCAGCGCTTCTCAGCTCCAAGCCCAGTCACCGTTTTCAATCTAGTTGCAGGGGGTGCAGCCCACCATCCCATGTGGGAGTTGAACTGGCAACTTTGTTGTTAAGAGCATGTACTCTAACTGAGCAGCTCAGCGGCAGCTCAGCTCAAGTCGTTGTCTTCAATGTAGTTGTGGGGGGCGCAGCTCACTGGCCCATGTGGGAATCGAACTGGCAACCCTGTTGCTCAGAGTACACACTCTAACCAACTGAGCCACCCGGCCACCCCTCTGATAATTTTTAAAATTATAAACATACAGTTTCTATGTATGGAAAGAGGGGCATCTAGCTAAGCCTGGAATTTAGAAAATGTTTTATTATTGTTCCAACAATATTTTTTTTTGTTTCAAGGTGTCTTTGCTTGAGTTTAGTAGAATTTTTGTTTTTCTATGATAAAAATATAAGTAATATTGATTGAGAACAACCTATTCCATGTAGATCGATATAGTTATTTATCAGCTTACTAAAATAAACTGTATGTTAAGTGTTTGTTCTTTTTTTTGCCATATTCCTTTTTCTCCTTTTTCTATAGAATCGTACAGTAGCAACACCAAGCCATGGAGTGTGGGACATGCGAGGGAAACAGTTCCACACGGGAGTGGAAATCAAAATGTGGGCCATCGCTTGCTTTGCCACACAGAGGCAGTGCAGAGAAGAAATACTGAAGTAAGGCCTGTCATTAGTTTGGCTGTGGTATCTTTTTGTGTTTAAATTTGTATTGCGATTTTCAGTTACTCAGCTAATGTTCTAACCAGTGTTGCCTCAAATATGAAGTATATTTAATCACTGAACCTTTAAAATGATTTCTTCTCAATATTTTGTAGAAGATTCCTGAATCGGTTAGCCATAGTAAAGACACCGATTCATAATTCTAGGCGTCCTAATAGACTAGCTTATGTGGGATACAGCGGGAGCATCACTGGCTTTTGATGGCAAAAGGGTCAGGTATAATTCCCAACTCTGCCACTTCCGAGCTTTATCACTGTGGATAGTTTGTTTAATCTCATTATGTTTCAGTTTTCACTTTTTAAAAATAGAAATAATAGTACCTATTTGCTGGGTGAAAATTAAATAAGATCCTTATTTCTCAATTGAGTTCCTTGAAAGAGTGGTTTAACTCATTGCTACTTCCTTCCTTTCCAAAATTTGCCCTGTAATCCACCACTTTCCCCCTTATCCAGATTCTTTCCCTCAATGTGTAAGTGCTTAATTATCTTCTGTTTATCTTCTGTTTAAATTTAAAATAAACAAACAAACAAGGAATCTTCAATTTTCAATTCACCTTACTTACTTTCTCAGGCTTCCAGTCTTCTATTCTCTCTCCTTCCTTGAAATCTTAGTGCTGTGCTGAAACTGGTTTCTGGAAGATCTCCATTATCTTTGTGCTAATCAATTCTAACGGTCTCTACTCAGCCATTATTTTTCTCAAAGTTGTGCAGCATTAGATTAATTGACTACCTTCCTGACATTCTCTTCGTTCTTGCCTTCCTGGTTCCTTTTTATCATGTGGGTTTCTTTTCTTTTCTATCTCCTCCCCTTTGGGACTGTCACATCTTTGGGGTTTTGGCAGTCTGGAGGGCTTCCACTGTCACCCTTGTTTGAGGAGCTATGCTATCATAAGAGAGTACCAGCTGCACCTGTGACTCCTCCCACTCAGAAACTTCTAGGCTTCTCTTTGACACAGAATAACATTAAAAATTAGTATGACATTTAAAAATCTTTCACCTGCCTCTTAAGTCCTTTCTTCCTTTTCACATATTCTGGACATGTGAAGCACTGTGTTCCCTATATCCCCTTGAATTTTTTCTGTTTCCACTCAATGTTGCTCCTTATTGAAAATGCCTTCTTCCTGTCTCTGCTCGTCTAAATACTACCCAATCTCCTGTGATTTGTGATGCTGGAAATAGTCTTTTTTAACTCTAAATATACCAGTTTATTAATATCCTTTCTATTTGCACTTCTCACTTTCTGTGTAAAATAGAATTATATTATAAGTATTTGTGCAAATTTCTTATCTCCCCTAGAATCTAATTTTCTTAAGAAAATGATTTTCTAATTTAAATCTCTGTTAATAGAGCCTATAAAGTTTGCCCACAATGAATAGTTCTTGAGTGATTTAGAGACCAATTTACCCAGAATTTGCCTTTCCTCCTTTTGTAAGAAATGAAGATTTTTTTCTATTTAATTCTGTTCACTCCTTTTTATTAGCACCAAATCTTTAAATGTATTAAGGTTCGCTTAATAATTTTTTTCTCCAAAGCTTTACCCCTTGCTTTCAAGTAAAATGTCATAAGGACAGTTTACTATAATGCTACAATTATCTTACTTGACCTTCAGAGACTAGAAGAAAAACCTCCAATTGTTTTTCAAGTTTATTCTTTTCCTTTTCCATTTGTTATTCATGGCTTGATAGAAGTCTCATAATCACTGGGCTTATGACTGAAAATATTCACCTTTATACTTCTTGAATTAAATGCTAATAAGACAAAGGAGTAGGGAATTCTTACAAACTTCATCTCTGTTCTAAGGGAATCAGTGTTTTTGATCAAAGATAACTCAAGTCCTTGATTTAGGACCTTATTTGTTTTAAAAACAAGTAAAGTGATTGTTAAACCTTGGCATTGTTACTCATCTATCCTAGCCTAAATGCAGAATTTTGTTTAAATATGAATTTTTAGTCTTCTGTTTTTTTTCAATGTGGATAAAATACATTAAGTGCTGCCTGCTCCGTTTGTTTTTAAATGTTGTTTTCATACTTTTTTTTCCCCCCTGAGGACACAGTCTTTCCTGCTATCCTAGTTTGAAATTACTATGGAAAGAAATTCTGGAGTAGGTCAGAGCTCTGACTCTGCCATTTACCTAACCATTTGACCTTGCCCAAATATTTAATGTGCCCAAAACTGTTTCCTGATCTATAAAATTGGAATAATACCTGACCTACCACTTTCTTATGAATCTTGTCATGATCAGATTAGAAAATGTACAATAGCTTAAATTTATCAAGCTCTTAACCATGTCTTGAGCAGTGTGCTAAGTCCTTTTACATGTATTATCTCATTTAATCATCATACCAACCCTATACTGGAAGTAATCATTTTACAAATGAGAGAAACTGAAAATTTTTGCTTAAAATTTCATAGCTAGTAAGTAACAGAACTAGGATTAGAACCTGTCATGCTGACTCTAGAGATGAGCTCTTACCCAGCACACTCTTTTACTAACACACTTAGTAAATTACAAAATGCACATAACTACAGAGGGTGCCAAAAAAATGTATACACATTTTAAGAAAGGAAAAAACTATATTAAAGTTGTAATACTCAATATACACTGATAACAAAAGATGAGTACAAGTCGTGTGTATACTTTTTTTTGGCACCCCTGATATATAGTAGTATTAGTTTGTACAATACATTACTGACCCACACACATTGCCCTTAACATCAGTAGTCTGGTGGCCTCTACATGGAGCACATAAATCTTTGCTTCATTCTCCATTCCTTTCCCAAACTTTCCATTACTACTTGGTAGGTGTTGACCCTAGACAAAGGTTTTATTTTTAATGATTTCTCCTTCTAGGGGCTTTACGGACCAGCTGCGAAAAATTTCTAAAGATGCAGGGATGCCCATCCAGGGCCAGCCTTGCTTCTGCAAATACGCGCAGGGGGCAGACAGCGTGGAGCCCATGTTCCGGCATCTCAAGAACACCTACTCTGGGCTGCAGCTCATTATCGTCATCCTGCCAGGGAAGACGCCAGTGTATGGTAAGGATATCTTAAGATTGCATTTTTCCTCCAGTACTTGATATTCCTTTTAGAATTATGCCAAAACATATCCTAAAACTTTCAAACATTAAAACGTATTTTATAGTTTACAGAATTTAAAACCATGTATTGTTACTTTAAAAAGACAAATCAGTAGAGCAAACTAAATGATCCAAGAAGAGACCCTGTGAAAAGAATTTTGGTAGAGTAGGCGTTACAAAACAATGGTTAAGGGTTTAATTATTATTCAAAATGCCACTGGGGCCGGC
>NW_017731360.1:3239482-3244448 GCF_001890085.2 Hipposideros armiger | reverse complement strand
CCGGCAGCGAGTGTGAGCGGCCGGCAGCTTGCGAGAGCTGCCATGAGCCATTGTGAGTGACCGTCCAATGGCCAGCGACCGATCTACCTCACCTGGGAAGAGTGCAACGATCACAATACCAACATAGGCCAGTGAAGCGACATCCTCCACAACTAGACTGAAGAACAAAAGGACAACTTGTCTGTTCCCCTCCCCCAATTCCCCAATTTTGGGGGGAAGAAAATCTTAAGAAAAAGCTGAATAATATTCTATTGCATGTGTATACCACATTGTGTTTATCTATTCATCAATGGACACTTGGATTACTTCCACCTTTGGGCTATTGTGAATAATGCTGCTTTGAACATGGATATCCAGCTGTTTGTTCCAGTCCTTTCTTTCACTTTTTTTCGGTATATCCCCAGTAGTAAAATCCTGGATCATATGATAATTCTGTGTTTCATTTTTTTTAGTAATTGCCATACTGTTTTTCACAGCAGATGCACCATTTTACATTCCCGCCATCTGTGCACAAGTGTTCTAATTTCTCTATATTCTCACCAACATTTGTTATTTTCTTTTTTTCTTTTTATAATAACCATCCTAATGGATATGAAGTGGTATGTCATGGTTTTAGTTTGCATTTCCCTAATGATTAGTAATGTGGAACATCTTTTCATGTGCTTATTGGCCATTCATATTATCTTCTTCAGAGAAATGCCTATTCAAGCCCTTTGGCCACTTTTTAATTGGATTCTTTGTTTTGTTCTGTCGAGTTACAGGAGTTACTGTTTATTTGTTCCTACCAATTTCTGGCTTCATCAACTTCTGGCCTTGGGTGTGATTCTCTATGTTCACCTGTTTTGGGGTGGTAGTTTGTTCTGTGAATTCAGTTCTCTGATGGATCCAAGAGAAGATGTTGGTTTTCAATTTGTTCAGCTTTATCTTGTGAGGATAAGAGTAATGACTTGCAAGCCTTTTAAATGTTGGAGCTATAACCAACGTCTTTTTAAAATATAAATCTGATTTTTATCCCCTTTCCTATCACCCCCACTTCAGTAGTTTTTCATTATTCAATTGATAAAATTGATATTTAAGCTGATCTTCCAAGGATTTGCATATGCAAATCCATGTCTTCCTACCTCTTGGGGATTCATCCCACTTTGTGCTTTTTTCCCACAGGAACTCTTTGTTTATCCTCGTCCTTCTACCTGTAACGCTTCTCATAACCTACTTTCTACCCTTCACCAAGCAAATGTGCATCCTTGTGAATTTGAGTTCAGACACCCCTTCCTTGGGAAAGCTTTGCCTGACTCCTTGATAAGGTCTAACTCTCTCACTTTTATTGTGTCAAAGCATCTTGTACCTTTCCTCACAGCTGTTATGTTAAATTTGAGAGGTTATTTAATTAAAGCCTATTTCTCTGACTACACTATAAGCTCTGTGAGGGCAGAAGTAATGTCTCTATTGACTCACCATTGCATATCCAGAGCCTTGCACAGTACTTGCATATATTAGGTGCTCATTAAATATTTGTTTTTTGGGGGGTTTTTTTAAGATTTTTTTTGGGGAATTGGGAGAAGGGGAACAGACAAGTTGCTGTTGTTTCGTTCTTCAGTCTAGTTGTGGAGGATGTTGCTTCACTGGCCCAAGTTGGCACCATCATTGTGCTCTTCCCAGGCGAGGCAGATCAGTTGCCAGCTTCTGGATGGCTGCTCACTGCGGCTGCTGGCTGCTCACGCTGGCTGGGGCTACACACAGTAGCCCATGGCAACCCACTGTAACAGGGGTTGCAGCCTACGCCGTCGCCGGCGACTCATGGCAGCCCATCTCCAAGTTGAGCTATTGTTCAGCATCTTAGCTGTAGAGGGCAGTATCACTGGCCCTCATATGTGGGATCCGAACCGGGGCCCTCTGGCATTCCAAGCCAGCTCTTAACCAATGCGCCACTCAGCTGGCCCACTAAATATCTGTTGAATGAATGAATAAAGCTTTAAGGAGAGCAACTTGTCATTATCTATAAAATTGTTAAATACATACATCTTTGACCTCATAATTCTACTTGTAGAAATTTATCCTAAAGCTATAATTACACAACCAAACAAAAATAAACATACAAGGGTATTATTCACAGCATCGTTTGAAATAATAAAAACCGTAACAAGCTAAAAATCTATCAGTATATGACTAGTTAGATACCTTATGGCATTTAAAAACAGAGTAACTGCTGTTGTTATAAAAAATAAGAGCATCTATATATTGAGATTCAGAACATAACTATATTATTAAGTGAAAATGACAAGTTGCAAAATAGAATGTATAGTATGTTCTCAACTTTGATTTTTAAATGTTTTCCATGTGTTTTATATATATAAGTTATATACACTGAACTCTTTATGAAAGTTATAATGGCAGAGAGGTAGAAAGGAACAGGGGCCTTTTATTCTTTACACTGTAATACCTCTGTATTTTTAAATTAAAGGTTTGAAATAGGATTGAAAGCTGTAAGTATGCCAGGATTATAACTGCATTAAAATAATATAAATGAGAAAATTACTGGAAGAGAGTACAATAAAATGCTAACAAGGGATTATGTATGATATTTTTCTCTTTATGGTTTTTCAGTTATTGTGTTATACTATTTTTATGATAAAAATTTACTTTCGTATACAAAGAAAAAAACAACTGGAAAAATTATCACTGAATACTTAAGCTAATCTTCAAAGCAGTATACTTTAAATTTTAACAGAACTGTGTTAGCATTGGTGTAATTTTTGGTATCCTGTAATATAATGATGTATTTCAAGGGAAGAAGCACAGTAGCTTAATTTTCAGTAAAGTTCTACCTTTTTTCTAACTAGAGGTATTTACATTTGTTCCATAGCGGAGGTGAAACGTGTTGGAGATACACTTTTGGGTATGGCTACACAGTGTGTTCAAGTCAAGAATGTAATAAAAACATCCCCTCAAACTCTTTCAAACCTGTGCCTAAAGATAAATGTTAAACTCGGAGGGATCAATAATATTCTTGTACCTCATCAAAGGTAAGATAAGCTAATCACAATAAAATATTCATTTTTCCTATCTTAATTTTTCTATATATTGCCATATCTAAGACCTGTTTGAGAAACAGCTTTGGTGATGCCTGCCATGGAAGGTAAATAGACATTTTGGCAAAAAATTAAAAGTTTGGATTGTTGAAATTAAGAGATTTCCTTGTAAAAAAAAAAATAACCCCTCCCATCTCCATTTTCATTTAGTATACAAAATACCTCTTGTCTAGCTAGAAAGTAGTGAGAGCTTTATTTATTTCTCACTGGAGAGCCCAGCTTGAAGAATTTTTTTCATTATTTGATAGCCATCTTCGACCTGATATCATGAGGCTAATCACCTAAGAGAGTGAAGGAAGAAAGGAGGGGGTTGGGGAGGTGCGCGTGTCAATTCAGGAAATCAGATAAGTAAGCTGTTTCAACCCTGCTGCAGTCATGGGACAACAAATGTTACTCTTGGATCACCATCGTGTCTAAAAGCTCTTAGGAGGTATGAAATGTAATGATCTGTAAATAGNAACGACAGCAACTTGTCTGTTCCCCTTCCCCCAATTCCCCAGCAATGTTCCCATCCCCCCAATTCCCCAATAAAAAAATCTTAAAAAAAAAAAAAACAGAGAAAAAAAAATGCCACTGAGATAACTTGATTATCACTATAATGTAGTGGCTATGGAGTCAGGCTTATGGTTCTAGAGTCAGACTGTGCTGCTTAATACCCAGGTACTACCAGGTGAACTACCTGTGTGATCTGACTGAATTACCTTAGTATCCTCCTGTGAAATTGGGATACTGATTATACCTAACCCATACAAGGTAGTTGTGAGGATTAAATAAATTTACATATGTAGAAGACCTGGAATAGCACCTGTCATATAGTAAACATTCAGTAAATATTAGCTATTATCATTGTAAACAAATTAAAGTTTTATGAGATTAGTAAGTTAAATATAAATCATTAAATCATGGGAAAATCGCAAAGAAAGTATAATTTTCAAACTACTGAATGGAGAATAATCAGTTAAGCTTAGAAATGATAGAAGAATTCACAAGGAAAATTGTTAGATTTCATTGCATAAAAATTAAAATTCTATATGTCACAAATGTATAACTAAAATTAAAAGGAAACCAATAGAAAAGGGGAAATATTTGCAGCAAATACAGACAATACTGGGCTAGTTTATTATTACTTAAAATATTCATATAGACCTGTTATTGTATTCAACAAAGGAAAAAATTCTTCTAATCTTTTAGATTAATAAGCAATGAATATAAACTAAAATTTCTCAAGAAAAAGCAAAACAAGTAAATATATGAGAAAATGTTGATTTTCACTGGTAGTTAAAGAACAAATTAATAAGAGGAAAAATGTTATGCTACTATATTAACAAATATATTTAAATATTATAATACGTAGTGCTTGTGAATATGCAGTGAGTCTAGCATTTTAATACATTGCTGATGGCAGTATAAATGATAATATCCTTCCCATCAAGAGTATAAAAGTGTGTTTTTAGTCTGTGATTCAATATGTCCAATTCCAAAAACATGTTCAGAGGAAAGAATTCACATTATAGAAAAATCTTTATGCACAAAATTTTTGTAGTGATATCTGTAATATTGAAAAACTACTAAGGGGCCCGGCCAAGTGGCGCGTTCATTAGGAGTTGGCTTGGGACGCCAGCTCTGGGAAGCAGGGCCCCGGTTCGGATCCCACACATGAGGGCCAGTGACGCTGCACCCTCATCTACAGCTAAGATGGTGAACAACAGCTCAACCTGGAGCTGGGCTGCCGTGAGTTGCTGGGGACGGCGTAGCCTGCAGTGGAGCTGCAGTGGGCTGCCGTGAGCTACCGTGAGTGACCGGCAGCGAGTGTGAGCGGCCGGCAGCTTGCGAGAGCTGCCATGAGCCATTGTGAGTGACCGTCCAATGGCCAGCGA
>NW_017731360.1:3205959-3235912 GCF_001890085.2 Hipposideros armiger | reverse complement strand
GTTGGTTAAGAGCTCGCTCAAGAGTTTGAGCTCTGAGCAACAGCAGTTCAATTCCTGGCCTGAGCTAAACAGCTGCTGAGCTGCCAACAGGTGGCAGGATGGCTCAGCTTAAAAAAAAAAAAATAGTTGAAAAACCAGGCCTTTAAAAAAGTTAAATGTCTTGACCAGTATGCACCACAAATAAGCATTTCAATAAGGATGGACCTATGTGTGTTTGACACAAAAGCTCTTTTTTCCCTGTTTTCCATGCTGCTCTACTTCCTATCCCTATGAAATATGAGATGAGATTCAAAAGTGAGATGAATATAGAATTTTATCAACAAGCCCAAGAACTAAGAAATAGTCATTTGAATCTTAAAGGATATAGTTTTAGAAAAAAACGTAACTGCTAGCTACTTTTATGACAAATATATGTTACTCAAATTTATACTTTTGGCCAGGGGTGGGGGAGTAGTAGACTTTCATAATCCCTTTCAATGTGAAGTTTAATGATTCTTTGTCTCCTTGAGAGATTACATAAACTTAAAATGTAAGTAGGTGAGAGAAAGATTGATACCAATTAGTGGATTAACATGAGGAAGTTTAGCATTTTATGCCTGTCACAAAGAATGCTAGCAGTAATTGCCCTTTGCATCCGCCATCACCACTGCTTACGGTGGAAAACTGCTCTGAGTAAGACATTAGACATATGTTGTGACAGCTTTTACTTCATTGACCAGGGATTGATGAATTAAAAGAGTAAAGCTGTCAGCATTTCAGGCCTATGAAGCCATCGACATAGGACCTCCTGTGTGCTCGGTCAGCATCTGGCAGTTGTATTGCAGTATTATGAAACAGATATATGGATAATGAAAAAAATGAATTCTCTAACTCTTAAAAAAATGTGTTTAAGACCTTCTGTGTTCCAGCAACCAGTGATCTTTTTGGGAGCAGATGTCACTCACCCACCGGCTGGTGATGGGAAGAAGCCTTCTATTGCTGCTGTGAGTGTCATTAGCCAGGTTTATCTTATGTAAAGTTTGGACGAAGATCAATATTTTGGTTTCAGCTTTTTGAATTTTAATGATATTTTCTTTGAAACCAACTTTTATAAATATATATAGAAAGAGCCAACTTTCAAATGTTCTTCATGTTTTTGAAAAGAATGATTCTGCCTCTGGTTTGGGGGCTACAAGTTCCATATATATCTATTAAATCAAGTTTATTGTATTGCTCAAATCTTCTGTTTCTGACTTGAATTTGTCTATTTGACCTATCCATGATTGTATATGTTCAGTTACTTTTTGTAATTCAAAGAGTTTGTTCATGTATTTCAATAGTGTCTTTGATACAGAAAGATGCATTACATGTAAACTTGGTGGATTGTATTTTTTTTAATTTACTTTTTTTAATATTAGTTTCAGGTGTACAAACAACATAATGATTAGACATTTACACCCCTCACAAGGTGATAACCCCTTCCCCCAAGTCTACTACCCCTCTGACACCATATATAGCTGTTCTAATACCATTGACTATATTCCCTAGGCTGTACTTTACATCCTGTGACCATATATATATTTTTTTTTCTATAAGATGTACAGCACAGTGGGCAGGCATCTACACAATCTATGAAGTGATCCCCCTGATAAGTCCAGTACCCATGTGGCACCCTACATAATCTTTACAACATTATTGCTTTTATTTCATTATAAAATATCTTCCACCTTCATCCAATTTAGTACTTTGCGCCTGCATTCTTTGTTTTACTACTGTCACTTCCACTTAAACATCTGCCTATTATATCTTTACCCACCTCTATATCTGTAACTTTTCTGTCAGTTCTTTTAAATATATTTCTTATAAATTACAGAAAGCCAGATAATCTTTTATTACCCAATTTGAAAGTTGCTTGATCTTAACAGCTGCCAACGTTTTGAAAATGTCAACATATTTTAGGCATACTTGATAAATTTCAGAAATTAAACTATTTTTTATATTTAATATAGTTTTATATTTAATATATTTAATATATTTAATATTTTTATTTTTAATGTATTTTTTCTATCCATTATAATAATCTTTACATAAATTGTAAGTTTTAACAATCTGATAAATTTTATTTATTCTTAAAAATGATAGTAACATTAAAATTTTCATGTATGATTCCAAAACTATTTTCATTAGTGAAGAAAATTGACTTTTATCTACTAATAAATTATATTGCTTTGTATCCTTATAGTTATTTTTCAGAAATTGTTTACATATCAAGTGTCCTAGAAGTAGTATTGAGCCATCTCTGATAGTCATAAAAATGTTCTTATAGAAGATAAAATGATAAAAGAAAGAAAGAAAGGAAAGGAAGGAAGGAAGGAAGGTAGGAAGAAAAGAAAGAAAGAAATTCAAAAAACTTACTTTGGATTTGCTATTTTGGGATCATTTTTCCAAAAAAGTTTAAGCATATTTGAATTCTTTTAGACTTGTGGGTAGTCATTACCCTTTCCTACTAATTTATTTAAACCAAATATCCACTTTTATGATTATCAGAGGTCTTGTAAATAGATTTTATTAATTGATTATTTTTGCTATATGACTTCTGCTCCCAAGAACTTAAAGACTAGTGTGAAAAACAAATGTAAGTAATAAATGCCACATAGTATAATAGATATTACCTTAACAGTGATACAATTTAAATTTAGATTGTAAAAACCTGGTGTGTTTGGAGAAATTCAGGGAATTGAAGTGTAGCATAACGGGTTGTGAGTCTAGTAAGCTTTTGTGAGTCTTTTTGTGTCATCAGAATGGATATGGATTTATTTTTTAGTAGTGAGACACCATTCAAGGGAAAGATGGTCAGAGTTCATTTTTTTACATATGGAAAATAAAGAAAAAACAAATACAACCCCATGTATATAATAAGTAGGCAAGTTCTAGCTCATTTTGTAAAAACTCGTGATTATTTTGTAGTCAGACTAAGACAAAAGACCATATTTTGGTTTCAAATAAGTAAGACATTTCAATTACTAACAGGAAGTTAGATACTCTTTTGAAGTACTGTATATATGTATATATTTTGTATATATGTATATATTTATAACTGAGGTATAATTAATATATAACATATTAGTTTCAGGTGTAAACATAATTCAATATTTGCATATGTTGAGAAATGATTACCACAGTAAGTCTAGTTAACACCTGTCACCATACATAGTTACAAATCTTTTTTCTTGTGATAAGAACTTTGAAGATTCACTGTCTTAGCAACTTCCAAATATGCAATACAGTATTATTAACTATAGTCACCATGCTGTACAGTACATCCCCATGACTTGTTTATTTTAATAACTAAAAGTTTGTGTATACCTTTTGACCCCTTCACCCATTTCACCCACTACCCACCACCGCCTCTGCCAGCCACCAGTCTGTTCTCTGTGTCTAGCGTATAAGCTCATTTGTTTTTGTTTTGTTCTGTTTTTGGATTCCACATATAAGGAGATCATACGGTATTTGTCTTTTGTGAAATAAGTCAGACAGAAAAAGACAAATACCGTATGATCTCACTTGTATGTAGAACTTAAAAAAAACAGAACAAATGAACAAACAAAAGAAAACAAAAACTCATAGATACAGGGAACAGATACAGAGGGGAAGGTTATTGGGGAAAAGAAAATGGGTAAGGGGGATCAATTGTATGGTGATGGACAGTAATTTGACTTATAGTGGTAACCACTACGTAGTATATACAGATATTGAATTAAAATGTTTTACACTGAAATATATGTAATGTTGTATACCACTTTTACCACAATAAAAAAAAGGGGTTTTTTTAAATAGCTGAATAATCCTCCACTGTACATGTATATATGCCACACTTTCTTTATCCATTCACCCATCAAAGGACACTTAGTTAGGTTGTTTCCATGTCTTGGCTACTGTAAATAATGCTGCAGTGAACATGGGGGTGTAAAGTTCCATTTTTGAAGCATGACTGATATATAAATACTACCCAGGAAGAAACAGAAGCTGAAGGCAGAGTGACTAGCTGGTTCTCAGCCTAGGCTCTGATCAGAGTGATGTGTAGACATTTTACAAGTATTCAGATCCCAGAGATATGCTTCAGTAGGTCTGTAAGTGACTATAGTCAAGGTGAACTTATAAGTTCATGCTTCAGAGTTCTCTCTGCTTGAAACACTTAACAATATTCAACAAGACACGGAAAGAGAAAATTAAGATAGCTACTCTCAAAACCATGATTAACTTCTCTAAGGACCAGATACAAAACACAAATACAACACAGTAAGACTTGACAATGGATTCAAGCTTTCTGATCTAGGACATTACAGTAAGAGAAGAAAAATTCTTTTGAAATTTATGAAGTTTAACAGTTCTAAAATGATGCCAAAGTCTTAAGTATGGCTTCAGGGTGGTTTGCTAAAGTGTGAAAGATATAAAGAGAAATCACGGGTTTGAATGGGTCCTCTTTTTCGCTTATCTCCTTTCACCTATTCTCTTTATGTACATCTTTTTGTCTCTTTTCTTTCTTACAAATCTTTAGGCCTACCAGAACATCGATAAAATGTTAAATGTAAAGTGCAGCCTACTTATAGGAAAATAGTTTTTGACCCTGTGTTAGGTCTTTTATTCTGTTCTTTGCTGGGAATTATTGATTACTCTCAAAATGCTCTCAAAGTGGTAAATAGTAAGGTTTCAGTAAAATACAAATTTAAATGAAATCCACGTACCTTTTTCAAATTGTTCAATTGCGGTAAATTCATATTCATATAGCTTTGATTATCTTAATTTCTATTTACTTTTCCAACTTAGGTTGTGGGTAGTATGGATGCCCACCCAAGCAGATACTGTGCCACAGTAAGAGTTCAGAGACCCCGACAGGAGATCATCCAGGACTTGGCCTCCATGGTCCGAGAGCTTCTCATTCAATTTTATAAGTCAACTCGGTTCAAACCTACTCGTATCATCTTTTACCGGGATGGAGTTTCAGAGGGACAGTTTAGGCAGGTTGGTTGCCTTGGATGTCATCATACTGTGGTTAAATCAGATATTGTGTTTATAATATGGTGTCTAGTTTAGAAATTAGAAGCCTTAATTAAATTTCGAGTTCCTAAAGTTAAACTAGACACTTCCTTCGATTTTTCCTTTTAAAGGGTTTACTATGGGTATGTAAGCCTTGACTGCTGAGATCATGCTCTGATAATAGTTAAGATGGAATAGAGAGTATATTTAGCTGTAAAGTGATGAGATTAAGAAATACTGAGACTAAATAATTATCTTACTTTGAAGTATGTATAAGAGAACAACTGACTATATCAAAGCTTTCTATTTCATCTTCTCTAGGTATTATATTATGAACTACTAGCAATTCGAGAAGCCTGCATCAGTTTGGAGAAAGACTATCAACCTGGAATAACCTACATCGTAGTTCAGAAGAGACATCACACTCGATTATTTTGTGCTGATAGGACAGAAAGGGTAATCTTACATCTGTTGCCAAGCTTATCTAACATATTTCATAGAGTACTTAACAAAGGCTTTCTGCCAACAGCAGAGTTTCTAATATATAGTAGCAGATTTCAACAAAGCAGATTATGAGTATAGAAGCCTCAAGATAGGTTAATGGTTACTTTTTAACTTTCTGGAATTTCTAGTAACACTCCAAATGTTCAAAATCCTATTAATGCTTTTTGTTGTTGCGAAGAAACTCATAATTTTAAAATTGTTCTTTCTATTCATATTTTCCTTCAATGTTCAGAAGAAAAAAGGTACACTTTTTTAAATATTGCGTAAAAATTAGTTTTTTTAAAAGCTAGTGACTTTCTAGAGTGATTAGTGGGAATTCATGCAAACTAACTTTTAAACAATGCTTCCTTTAACATTCACAGAATCATTTTCTGTACTTTATAATGTGAATATGTATTTTTATAATTAGGAGAGGGAAGGAGGTATGAATACCTAGGGAAATATGTCTTCTTGTCTGTGTGCAACATAGGCAAGTAGCAGTCTTGCTATCATTTCCAGTGCTCTGCCCCTCATCCTGCAAACCTTGGAGCAGAAAAACCTGAGGATTTCAAGTGTCAGTGTCCCCTTGGGATGGGGGTTCAATAGAAAAGACTGAGAGACTACAGGAGTGTCTTTTCTTTGGTGTGTATTTGGTCTTTGGTTACACTCACTGTGTAACTTAGGGCAAGTAACTTAACATCTCTGTGCCTTTTTCTCAGCAAGGTTAGGATAATATTAATATTAACCGTATTTGGGTGGTTGAGAGGATTAAATAAATTAAAATATGTAATGCACTTAGAATTATGCTTGGCATATACTCAGTACTCAATAAAGGTTAGCTAGTTGTAGCATGATGGTGATGTTGGTAATAATAAGGAAAAAGAAATAGTAGCAGTAGGCATCGTTCTGGGTATTTTTTATAAATTGAATTCATTTGATCTTTGAAAACAACACTCTGAGGCACTTACTATTATTATCCCCCATTTTCCACAGAAGGAACTGGGGCACATGGAGGTTAAATGACCTCCCATGGTTACACAGCTAGTAATTGACAGAGCTAGGACTCAGATCAGGCAAGCTGGCTCAGCGTGCTCCTCATTGTCCTCTACCACCTCTCTGATAACAGTAGTGACAGTTTTATTATGAGTTCCAGGTTACTAAAGACTTTTGACCCTAAATTACTAGGTACATTTCAGCACCTAGAAAACTAAAGGTTTCTTCACAAGTAGGATTAGAAAAACCTCAGGTAGATTTAAGGATTACTGGCATCTGCTGTTTAGTCATGCCAGTTTTCCATTCGTTTGCTTCCCTTTCCGCTTTGCTCTAAATATTACTACTAATAATAGATTAGAGATCATTATAAACAAGGAAACAGAAGCACAGACAGGTAAAATACCTTCGCTCACACAGCTAGACACTGCGATGTGAACCCAGGCATTCTGCTACCTGTCTACATGGAATAAAACTTTTTATATGTATTCGTTAGACTTGTGTGTTCCTAATAGGTATCATTTAGTAGATTGTGAGCTGTTTTCTTTGTTTTGTGCTCGGTGAAAGCTAGCTGGTTGGTGTACACAGCTGTAACTCAAACCACTCCCCGATAACAGTCCCTCACGTGGCAGAAATAAGCCTGAGTCAGTAAGACAGTTTCTGATTTGCTCACCTTGTAAATCTAGACTTACAGTTAATGATTTTAAATGTGTTAGGGATCAGGAGGTGGAGGGGAGTATAAAGCTGTGTTTAAGGTGTTTTATTAGGAGTCTTTCATTATTTTGACCCATTTCATTCACGTATCTACCCAGAGAAAATCATGGTGTCTGTTTCCTTACAAGATGTTGAAACTGCTAGTGTGAAATAAAAAGAATAGGGTCTTTGCAGTCAATTCTGTGTTTAATTCTCAGTTCTGGCCTTGACTGTATGCTAGTGGGCAAATTATGTTATATTCCTCAGCCTTAGTTTCCCCCAAACAAATCAGAATAATACCTAACTTGCAGAATTTTCAGGATTAGAAATACATTTAATGTATTTCATAAATGGTTACACATAAATAGTTAAAAAATGGTCACTATTGTTGATGTTGTCCACATTCTTTCTAAAAACGGATTGTTCTCTAAGGAAAATGCTAATTTTCATAAAATACACAATCCAGAGTATCTGCTGTGTATGGGTTCCACAAATTAGAGCACTTAAAATAACTTGAAAAAGTTTTTAAGTCTCCCACCCATATTGGTATCACCTACCAGTGAAGCATCAGTAGAGGCGAAGAACTCTGCGGTTTATCGTTTTCACTCTCAGCAACATTTAAGAATAGGAATCAGGACTAGAATAAGGCCTGCTCAAGTAATATTTCAAGCTGCAAGTAGTGAATCATGGGATCAGCCCATATATTTATACATTTTTTAAAGTGCTTTCCGTCACATTCTTTATATTTGTCTTGTTTGTTTAAACAAAATTTGTTTGACCAAACAAATCCAGGTCGGAAGAAGTGGCAATATCCCAGCTGGAACAACAGTTGATACGGACATTACACACCCCTATGAGTTTGATTTTTACCTCTGTAGCCATGCCGGAATACAGGTAAGCCTACACTTTGGGTGAAATGTTTTAATTCAGGAACTTCCATTGACATGTATATTTTTTTAAACTCAGAAAAAGGAGAAAGAAACAACCCTCTCCGCACTCCCAATTGTTTCCACATGAAATTAGATGACACTTTCTTACCTTGAGAGGGGCTTATTCCTATGAAAATACCAGAATATAAATAGTTTCATAGAATAAATCTCCCTAAATTGGGTCCTTAACCTAAAACTTCAAAAAACTTTAAAATACCCGATTGTTCCTTTGACATATGTTTCTTTTTGATAATAGCACTTCATGGAAAACTTTGACATTTACTGGCAGATATTAAGCATGTGAAACAGTTTAAGTGTAGAATTACAGCTTTAAGTTTCAGTTACAAAATTTTAAGTCTATTCTTTTCAGAAAATCTTTTTGTTAATTTGTTAGCTAATATAGTTATTAGAATATAAGCTTTAATTGAGTGCGTCATAAACTTTCCAGCAGCAGGACAGAGTGAATCTGCATTCCTAAGATGTCTGAGAGAGTGGAGCCCAAAACTGTTTTAGGCTACTTGCCATTGAATAGAATAGAAATTTTAGGAAGATGTACTTTACTGTAGAGCTGCATCTTAAAGCTTCATTTACATGCATCTCAATAACCCCAATTTCACTCTTACAACTTCTAAAATTATTGTCCCACTCATTTCTCTATGTTCTATATCTGCTTCTCTTTACCATCAATGTTAGATTTCATGGAGGGTAGTCAGTTAGCAAAACAAAGTTAAAAGGACCTTCTGGAGATAAAATCTGTATCATTGAAGTATATATTTTATACCTAGTGTTTCTCTCCATGTATTTATTCCAAGGAGCACTACTGTGACTTTTACATAAATATTGCGGAGGAGTGAAAGAGATTATCTATTCAAATAAATTTTGGAAATGCTGGTTAAACAGATTTTTTTTTTTTTACTCTAAAACTTTTGGCTATGCAAATGGCCATTTTGAATCTTAAAGACAGGACTGTTTCCCCAATGTAGTTAACCAAAAACTTTGTCTTTATAGCCCAATTTTTGATGTTTTTATTTATATATTATCTGTCTCATCTCTGGAGTGTGTGTCTTATTCATTACTGTGTACCTGGCACCTGATACAGGATATGGCATATAGTGAGTGTTCAGTAAATACTGAATGTATGTGAGTGTACACTATATGATATATGCATTATAAACATATCATTTGAGGGAGGTAGATATGGTAATAATTTGAATTTCATTCCCCCAGCCTTGTACAGTGTCTGTCTGACAAATGATATTCAAATATTTGTTAAAGTATCAGTTAATCTTTCTCCTGTGCCACTGCCGTTTCCTTAGTTCATACCCTCATCTCACACCTGAACTAATGCGGCAGCCTCCTAACTGCTCCCTTTGCCTTCAGTTTCTTCCTGCTTCTAATCCATCCTCCATATTATTGCTGATGTTACTTTTATAAAACCCCAATCTCATTGCACCTAAAAACGCTCTTGTTTAAAAAAAAAAAAAAACCTGTGCATTGCTCTCCCTGCCGCCTACAGGTGAAAGTCCAAATTCCTAAGCATGTCCTTCAGTCTGATTCCAAACTTTCTTTTCGACTTCATCTTTCCCCCCTCATGTACCATACTCTGTTCATACTAGTCTATTATCTGTTCCCCAGGTACACCGTGAAATGTTATGCTCCCTGTGCTTTTGTTAAGGTGGTTCATTCTCTCTCGTGTCTCCTCACCCTAACCTCCCCCAAAAGGCCAAATCCCACTCATTCCCCACTTGGCAAAGAGCCAAGGCTTCCCCCACAGCTACATCCTTGGGTATTTTCATATCGGACCAAGCGCCAATAGTAGTATAGCCATTTATTAGTTGTTTTATAATTGTAAACGGTCTGTTTACTCCTCTACAAACTGTGTTTTCCAAAAGACAGGAAACCTTTGACTTTGTTTTTCTTTAACTCCATAGTACCTAACACAGTAAGTAACACATAGGAGCTCAAGTAAATGTTCTGGTGTGTTTATTAATGTAAAATGTATGTAACATACAACTTAGCATTTTCACCATTTTTAAGTGTACCGATCCATCACATTAAGTATATTCACATGGTTGTGCAGCCATACCACCATTTATCTTCAGAACTTTTTCATCTTCCCTGATATTCTGTATCTATTAAACACTAACCCTTCATTCCCCCTTTCCCCAGGCCCTGGCAACCTCCATTCTACTTTCTGTCTCTATCTGACTATTCCAGGTGCCTTAAATAAGTGAATCATATAATATTTGTCCTTTTGTAACTGATTTATTTCAGTTAGCATGTCGTCAGGGTTTATCCATGTCATGGTATGTATCAGACATTTCTCCCTTTTTAAGGCTGAATAATATTCCATTGTATGGATAGACCACATATTGTTTATCCATTGATCCATCAATGGATATTCGGGTTGCTTCCACTTTTGGCTATTGTAAATAACGCTGCTTTGAACATAGGTGTGCAAATATCTGTTCACTTCTTTTGGATATATGCCCAGAATCAACTAGATTTTTTTTAATTGATTGTTAAATTAGAATATGTTTTACTAATGTACAAAGCTGGCCTTTTATATAACTTAGTCTGTGCTGAATATTTATTTAAAAGTTTAGAAATCAACAGAATGTGTCATTGCCTTCTCTAGGGTACCAGCCGTCCTTCACACTATCATGTTTTATGGGATGATAACTGCTTTAATGCAGATGAACTTCAGCTGCTAACTTACCAGCTCTGCCACACTTACGTGCGCTGTACACGATCTGTTTCTATACCTGCACCAGCGTATTATGCTCACCTGGTGGCATTCAGAGCCAGATATCATCTTGTAGACAAAGAACATGACAGGTAATATAAAAGCATAACAAATACAGACTCTGATCCAAATCCAAGTATGGCCTACATGTTAGGATTTTCTTGGGAAATTTCTTTTAAGTATTTCCATGTCCGCCTGTGCCTCTCTGTTTGCCATAAAGTACTGCCATTTAGAATTAAAGTTCTACAAGCTATTAGAGGAGTCAGTGATCCATATGAAAAGCAATGATAGAACCAAATGCCCAAGATAAGGGTTCCCATTAAAAAATGCAGTCTAGGCTTATTAGTAATAGAATGATATCGTGGTTTAGTTGCTTTACCAAGTTAACTCAAGGGAGAGATTATTGATAATAAAAGTGATATATACTGACAAAATTATAGGATGTCTGGGATTTGCTTCTAAATAATCCTGGGCAGGTGAGAGAAGTTAAATTGGCCTTGAATTAATTATTGAAGCTGGGTGATAGACATATAGGAATTCATTATACCAGCTTCTTTTTTTTTTTAATGTTATTGGGGAACAGCCATGGTCATTGGTTACACATTGCTTTCATGCTGCAATGGCATACTTGACTCTTTCAGTGAGGGCGCAGCTCACAGTGGCTCATGCGGGGATTTAACTGGCGACCTTGCTGTTATCAGCACCACGCTCCAACCAACTGAGCTAACCAGTCACCCTAAAATATTCTCCTAGTTTTCTACAACAAATAATGTTTTCCAGAATTATTACATCAGAATAGGGTTTGTTTTGTGTTCACTGCCAATTCTCTTACAGTGCTGAAGGAAGTCACGTTTCAGGACAGAGCAATGGGCGCGATCCACAAGCTCTTGCCAAGGCTGTACAGATTCACCAAGATACCTTACGCACAATGTACTTCGCTTAAAAAGTCCAAGGATATTTTCAGAGAGGAAGAACTGAAAGATGAATCTACATACAACGTACGTTTCCAGTGGAGTCAGTTGAGTGGGGATGCCTGCAGCCATATGGAAACCAACACTGTGGGGACCAGGGTCTGATTTTTTTGTTGATACTAGGAAGATTGTTTACTTCATCAAGAAACACAGCACCATTATGCAATATGAAACCAGCCAACTGCTTTTTTGTGCACTCTCCTGTAGGAAGTGTCACCATTTTTTTGTTTCCACCGTTCTTGTAGTCTAACCCTTTTAATGCCTTTACCTCAAGTTGCTTGGCAGCACAAATATCTTTGCAAAAAAAAAAAAAAGTAAAGAAAAGGTAAATGATGGTTTAAAAAAAACACGCCTACATGAATAATCAGTGATTGTTCACAATTATGTGTGCAAAAAAATTAATGTGCATTCACATATTCTTGTAGAAGGTATCTGTGTATATTTTAAACATATACATGTATACTTCATATGCATATATATCTGGATCTACACTGATAATAGATATATATGTTCTTCGTGTATATTTTATAGTTCATTCCATTGGGGAACTTCCTCTCCCTTTTATTATCCTCCCACCACCACTTTTATTTCTCTCTCTACCTCCCTTGCCTTTATCACGTATATTTTTTTCCCTAATGCTACCAGTGACATTCAAATGTTCATGTATCTGGTTCATTTGAATATGAAGCATGACAAACTGGACTTTCATTTTGCACACCCACTCCTGTCTCATGTCTCATACACAATTCTGAGTCCTCAATTCTTGATATTGCTTACTAAGAAACAAAGTTATTTTATATGTGTGTGTGTGTGTGTGTGTATACACACACATACACATATACACACACGTGTGTGTGTTTTTGTGAGAGTTTATGTCTGCCCCCTCCTGCTCTGAACTTACATTTGCCATCTGTGCAATGTGTACATAAGTGGTAGCAACCTGAACTATTCTTTTTCTTTAGTGAGTTTGTTAAAGCTGCTATAAATATAAAACCTGTCAGACGTTTAACTCTTTCTCTCTATAAGTGATATGTATTCTAAAGCCTTCTGTTTCTATGGGTAATACATGGAAGTCCCTTAAAGCTTTTATAAAGGGGAAATATTTTAAATGATTGGCACTCTGTAGGGTTGAGGCCTCTGAAATTGGGTAGAGAGAGAAGGGGTTATTGAGGTTTTTAAAAAAAAATTTTTTTTTTGCTAGTTTATTTGCTGCCTCTCATACCTTAATGTGATTTTCATATATATATTTTTATATATATGTATGTGTGTATATATAAACATATATGTATGTGTTTTGAAGTATAGCTTCTTTTTCTATTTATTAGGATAGTGCTTTAATAATTATAGAACTGTATTAGCAACATCTTTTATAGAAACATAATCATGTTTATTTTAAGAACTGACAACTTGTTTTTGCTGTCTTTTAGTGCAATAAGCAGTTTTAAGGGAAAGCTGTGTCTGTTTGACATCTTTACCACAGATAGTGGGAGAAACAGGCACCTCCATAATTTTAAAAGAGCAAAGTAATACAGCCTTAATTTCAGAAGGAAAGTTTTGTAATTTTCAAGTCTAAAGCATGTCTTTAAAAATCAAAATGAAAATGAAGGAAGTTAATATCCTAAATGAGTCTGGCCTTGAATATTAAAAGTAAAGTTGAACTTTGATTTAAGAATTGACCATGAATAGATTAAAATTTAGAAAATATTTAAATTCTTTGAAAATAAATCATGTTTATTGAGGAATCATATTGGTTAGGTACCTATTTTCATTAACTAAAATGAATCAGGAAATTGTGATATATTTTTTTAATTTTTGCCAATTTATCATGAGTGACTTTCCTTTTAAAATTAGGGTTATGGTGACAAAGGCAGTTAGGACTTCGAACATTTTAAATGAGTTAAATCACTGAAATGTGGGGAAAAGTTTTGGAAAACTTTCGTTTTATTGATTTCACTTTATGGTTTTAAAGAGTACTAGAAAGCTGTCAAAACCAAGTTCACCAGTAACATTGGATTCAGGAGAGCTTTGCACTTTTTAACTCAATGAAAATTGCATTTTAATTTTTTTTATTTTATTATTTTTTTTTTGCACTGGTTCATAGTATAAATATTACAGATTGTTTCCAGTGGGCATTGTTGTTAACCTTTCAGAATTCCATCTGCTCATGAAAACGAATGGATTAACTCTATAGTTCCTCTCTTACCTGATATCCACTCTTATTGCCAATTTACTGTATTTTGAGCCTAAAACCTGAGCCCATGTCCTCCAACAGGTATGAAATCTTTTGTCCTTCTGCCAGAAAACTAAGAAAGTACTGTATTTTGTATGTTTATTATATTGAGGCGTCTGAAATGCAATTTACAACACTGTCTCAAAGCTCTTTAGATGAGGTAATATTTATATAGTATGTACATTTTTTTCTCCCAACCCTCCCTCCTCCTCCTCCAAAAAATTCCTATAAAGCATATAAATATATATATATATATATATATATATATATATATAATTTTTTTTTACATTGAAACTTCACTGAGTATAATAGTCAGGAACATGAACAAGAAAAGAAAATGGTGTGTCCTCGATGGTGAAAACGTGATTGCTGTATGCTTGTTCAGAATGAGTAAAACACCTTCCTTTATCCATGGGAGCTGCACAGTTTCATGTGGGAAACTGAGAGCCCCGGGGAGAACTGTAGATGCCCTTTCCCTGTTTGCTGCTTTACCTAATTTTCAGTTACTCATTTTCACCTGCACTAGAGCGAAGCCCATAATTTAAATCTATTTGGAAGGACTTTTACAGAGGAAAGAGAAAAAAATTTTAATATAAAGCTTTACCTTTGAAGTGAGTTCCTTTTTAGGATTTCTTTCTTATAGCTTCCACATTACTAGTTTTAAGGTTGGTTGATTTAAAAGAATGTGTATAGTATTATTTCTATTTTGCTTACTAACAAATTGGTATATCAAACTTAATTATAAGAAATCTGCTTAGAATTTTAAGATAAAAGTAAGAGGCAAATACTTTTTGAAATTGGTTTTCATTATTATTGCACTTCTGGCATCGAATCCATGATCTTCTATTATTTTTATTTTTAAAAAGCTGTTTTGAATTTAATGGCCATGAAACTCAAAAGGACCTTTCTGTCCCTGCCCTTGCTCACTAACTATATCATGAATGCTAAATTTGGTCTGTTGTTTTCTGTGATGTATAAGAATGACTTTAAAATGTCAGTCCCAGCAACTGGTATAATTGATTTTCATGTGAAGAAGAGTTGGGAGTTTAATGTATATTTTGGATAGCAAATGTGTCTATGTGAAGTGCTGATAGGTATTATTATATTACAGTATCAAGTTACTGGCATTAAGGACCATACATTTATAACACTGTAGCTGCTATATTTATTTAAATAGAGTCTGACAGTTACTGCACTAAACAATAAGGAAATGAGCACCATTCAAGGCTAGTGTTAGACACCCCCCCTCTTTTTTTCCCCCCTAAATAAGATTAAGAACATGAAATACCAAGGTAGCAAAGGGTGCTGCCATTTAAGTTTCAATTTAATATCAGGATACGCTTTTGTTGTAGACATGTGGAATTTTACTTTAGCAGTTTTGAAAAAGGGTACCTCAACCTTCTCAGTACTGGTTTTTGGCGTATTTTCACAGACGTAAAGATGCCCTTTATTTTTTCTTAATATTTTACCTTTTAACAAGTTTCTCAGAAAAAAATATTCTTGTATGGAAAGCTTCCTATTTGTAACCTATTAATTTATTTCTCTTCCTAGAAGAGAGCCTAGAAGGGATTCTAGGAGGAATGGTCTGGGTGTTCTGGAAGGTACTTGGTTAAGATTCATCTCTAAACTCTAGCACAAGGACTTCTAACCTTCTAAAGATCTATACCAGTTTTCCATACTAGGTTCCCTAATGACCCACCACTGCCTAATGTTTACTTGTATATTTATACTAAAACAGATTTTCGTATGACAGACCTCATGACAGACTCAGCCATGACAGACTGAAGGTCTGTCTTGGGAATAAAAGCTGAGTTGCCATTCAGTAAAAATGGCTGGCAGAGGATCTCAGCGTTTAAGGAAACGGTGAACACTCAGAGTGCCAGTAGCAGATCTGAAGTAGTTAGACGGACTGTAGACCAGGAATTAGCGACCATTATTTAAGGAATTGGGTGGATGTTTTCAGAGGGTAAATTGAATTTGCCAAGAGTGTTAATTTTTATAAAATTGATGAAGCCAGCCACTTAGATTTAGCTAGAATATTTTGTAGTCTTGCTATTTTAGACTTAATAGTAATATTTTGCTAAGGAGCTTAACTGACAACTCTGCATAATTTTTATTCAGTATCATAAAACCTGAGTTAAATATTTGCTTCACTCATCATCTTAGATATTCTCCTATTGACTACTTTTAAAGATAGTTTGCCCCTAACAGTAACTTGCTACTTAAATTACCTTTTATGAATTATCAGTCAGGCTTCATTGGCCTAGCATCTTTATTTTGGCTTTTTTATCCCTATGAAGTTTTAATCCTTTTCGTTCTTTCTGAAATTCATACATGTCTTAAAGCTTCAATAATACTAGTTGGGAGACTTGATATTAAGTGAGGCCTTCCTAAGTAGCAGTATAACCCTGACTCTAGGGTCTGTCTTTATTTTCCTATTTCCCTCCCATTTGATTATGTAAAGTACTTTTGTGATTCTATAGGAGTTCAAAAATAAGCCAAGAAGAATGGGCAAAATCAGTACTACAGAAATGTGAGAGTTCTCTCAAAAAAATATATTATTTTTTAAAATTCCTGCTTATACTAAGAACAGTCTTGATCAGTGGCACTGTTAGAAATGATACTGTGATTAGGGAAACCTAAGCCAACTCCTAGGAGGAAAAAAAACCAGTCTCTCTCTCTCCATATATATATATGTAAATCTCACAAAGGGAAACACTATTTTTTACTTTTTCCTACTTTTAAAAATGGTACATTTCAGTCTATAGTTTTCCATGTCAGTCAAAATAATTTCTTTTAACTGAGATATAATGGTCAAGGCTTGTGTAAGATTATCTACTGCTAGATTTTATTTTTGAATTTTATTTTTCTTTACTCGTCAAAGACAGCACTCTAGATTTTTATATTGTTGATTAAGTCTCAAGACTCTTTTGCTCTTCAAAGAAAGTTAAGGGAACTTAAATGGAAGTTAAAGGTTATAATTTGAATTAAAGATAGAAAGATAATAAATTTGATATGAAGCGTTGCGATTTACCAATGAGAAAGAAACCTGTTGAAGTATCAGGTAACAAACTGTGACAAAATTAAGATCCTATTAAATCATATGCCCAGCCATTGGCCTCCTTTCCTTTTTGAAATCAGTGTCTGAGGTAACCAAAATCTAATGTTGTATCCATGTTAGGGTCTCAGTAAAGCAGGATGTTCTTCAGGGTAGAGGCTGAATTAAATTTTTTAATCATTTTTTTAAAGCAAGGTGGTTCTTGGAAAGTGCCTTTTCAGAAGATGGTGCTGTAGATTTTTATTTTTCAAATAGCATGAGACTAAACATTTAAAAGATAAATTATTTTAGAACTCCAAGAGTGTGACAGTTGCATATAAATAATGTTTATTTGTTGTCTTGAACTTGGTCCAAGGGAACGAAGTAAAGCTTTTTTCAGTCAAGTATCTAGGTAAATGCTCACCAAATGTATTTTGTAAGTTTGAAAACAAAATTTTTAACGCTTTCAGTTCTCAGCTATGTTGAAGGTAATCTATAAGGCACCTAAAATAGCAAATCTGCTTAACTTTTTAACAAGAGCGTGGGTAAAGCAGCAAGTGCCCAAAGGGAGAGGTAACTTGCCAGGAATTATGTCATAAGCTACCTTTCCTTCTTGACCTCCCGTCCCACCCCCAGCATAGATTGACCCTTTTGTAAATACCTATTGGCAATCTTTTCTAAATAATCTTTATTAAAGAAGACTGCTTATACAAGGAGAGTCAAGTCATCATGGAAATCAGTTTTAAACAAAAAGCAAAATGACTATATCTCTATCTTTAGGGAAGTTTTCTTTTTTTAAGAAACAAGAAATAGTTTAAATGATTCTCTCTTCTTTCTAGTATGGGGCAACTATGAAAAACAATGACAGTGCATCTAAAAGGGTATGATCGTTTCATTAGCAATAGAACTTGCAAAATTGGGCTTTGGAGGAAATAAGCAAATGGAAGGATAATAGCAGGACTATGCATACTTATTAGAAATTTCATAATCTACCACAAAGCAATTTTCTCCCAAGCTAGGAAGCAGTTAGTGATCACCTGACTAGTTCTTGCTTGTGAATTTGGTGAGCATTCCTCCAGAAAAGAATAGACTAAAAACAAACAAAAAACACCACACCTCAGTAACCTTGTTATGCTGCATTATGTAATAATGATAGTAAAATTATATTGATTGTTTGGAGTGTACTGTGTCTTTTTGCAAATATACATGCACATTAAACTTTTTCATTTTTTATAGTGTCTTAATAGCAATTACGAGTTTATTTTTTTAATAATTAATTTTTGTATTGTGATGTTTGTATTTATTGGCATTGTGTGTGCAACTTTTATATTTTGCTTAGATGTTGGTTTTAAGGTATTTTATTTTTTATAGATATTTCTAGCTTTTCCTCTTTCTTTGTAATATTAGCAAAGACTAAGATGGAATATTAATATACCAACCAAACTACTAATTCTATAAAGTCTATAGAGTTTGGATTTTTACCAATAAACCATTAACACGATTTTCTAACTTAGAATATTTAATGTTGTTTATATAGTGGGCATTAAAGAAAGTCTTTAGACAGATTTCTAAATGGGGGGGGGGCTTTTCTGTAAGTTCGATTTCTTTCCCTTAACAAATTGGATTAATTTTACCTAATCGGCAGTTTTGGGGCAACTTGTCAACTAAATACTTGTTACATTTCTTTTTTTAACTTCAGTTACATTGAAACTATTGTACTTACATGGTCACATCATCCAGCATTAGGATTATGATACCCTTTTCATAGGCCTGTAAAACAAATAGCAAATGATTCAGAAGTCATTGATAATTAACTTTGAAATGGGATTCTCCCCTCCCCCCGTAATTATAGTACATGGAAGATTTGCTTCCCTGATCATTTCCCTAGCAGGCTCTAAAGTTGATTCAACCCTAAGCATCAGTGAAGAAACATAATTTAAGTTTCTATGTGAAGCCAGGGATAAAGACTGATTAATATAGTATTTCAGTTAATTTAAAATTTAACAAAGTAATAATTTATGAATGTGAATTAATTGGAAGGCAGTGAAAAGTATTATTATGGAGCATTAATTTCAAGCATATATGGTCACCCCAGTTTCCTAGTGAATAGATCAAGTTTATTTAGTATATTGCAACTAACTTTTTATAAAGGTACATGAAAAAAAGTGCATTCTCTTAAGCAAGTAAAATATTTCCATTGTATTTTTACACTGAATTTGCTTGGTAAGCCATTTTTTTCTGTAAGAGATTAAAATATAAACTTTACCCCATCCTCTGAGTTTTAAATTCTATATTATAGGCAAGGTATGACATTTTGCTATGCTATAATGTATTCTTCTACAAGGGGGTAAATGAGAAAGTTTCAAGTAATTATAATCGGGAAATTTTTATTTTTATATTATGTAAAATTTTACATTTTAAGTGAATCAGCGTGAGATTTCACATAGACATTAGCCATATCATTTCTTTTTGCATTTTTGGCAGTTGCAGTAGTTTTATTTTTTGTAATATACTATTCTGAGCTACTTCCTTCACCCCCACACCAAGTATTAATTGAGGCTTTATTACTCCAATTATAGCAATTTGTTGCTACTAAATATGTTTCAAGTAGTCAGATATATTTTTGTTGTAAGTATATGCCCCCCCTTAATGATATTTACTGTGCTTTCAACTTTAATAATTAAATTCATTATGTTTCAACATTTTTCTAGGTTGACAAGCATATAATTCTTGTAGACCCACATTTTTAAGGCAGCCTCAAGTGGAAATAGTCCTTTTTTTTTTTTTTTCCTTCTGAAAACTCATAGGAACCTGACACACACTGCTTGTTTTGCTGTTTTAACTGGTTGGCTCCATAAATCAAGGCACCTGGCATCAGTACTAAATTACTACAGCAAAGTACTTGGTGATTTGTTCATGTTTATTGAACATGTTTATAGTCACTTGCCACCTCTTAAGAAATATTTGTGCATTAAGTAATAGATCATTCCAAAAAAGAAGTGTCATGAACGGTCTTACATGAGTAGAAAACAGATGGGAGTGTCAGGCATTAGAACTTTGCTTCTTTAAATTTTATTATTTCCAAAAAATTGTGTGTACATCTGTAATTTTATGTCTGAAGTTTAAGAGGTTGTGCCAGAGGCTGGGAGAGGGAGATTACTCTGGTATTTAATGCCTAAGTCTTTCCATCTTTATTTACTTCATGGCTTTAGTTGGAAGGACAAACAAATAGAAGTCCCTTAATTTGACCCTTTAATAATATTTTTAGAACCAAAGAAGGAATGACTCTTTCTGCAAAGATGTTGCAGGTGTGACTTTATCTTTATGATAAGAACCTATGAAAGCAGGAATCCTTTGTGAAGAAATGGACTCGGGGGATTGTGAAAGCGTGTAGTGAGGGGGAAAACCAGGGAGAGCTTTCTTTGCTAGGATCCTTGGACAGAAACCTGACAGTTTTGTTTAATATGTGTCCCGTCCTCACAAACCACATGGTAACAAAAGGACTGTTGCTACTTGAACCTACAGAAGAGATCTAAGAAGAGTGCCTCGCTACTTAAACGTATTTCTTGTTGCTGCCTCAGATGTGAAGCTGCACCGATTCCCGTTAAATTCCAGGAGGCTTGGAAGTTGCTCCTGATTTATAAAGAAATTAAATGAAATATTTGACCTTAAATAGGAGCCATGGCCATGCCACCATCATGGCTTCTCTCGGTTGTCCCTTTACACAGACTATACACCAAGCAGGGCCTTTCCACACAAGCTAGTCTTTCCTGTAACGAAAACGTTTTGGGGGAAGGATTTAGGAAAAACACTAGTATGTGGTAATGAAAGGGGAATTTTGCCTAACACAGACAGTCCAGCCAGGTTAATGGATTCAGTTTGATCCAGGGAGTTTAACAGGAGGAAGCTTTGGTTTTAGTAGCAGTAGGCTTGGCTCTCCAATGATAATTAACTGCATGTATCTCCGTTTCACAGAAAGGAATGATGGCACAGTATTTGGCGATGACCCTGCAAACGCGCATGTGCTCTTGTTCTAATTAAAAATCCGGGAATAGCAAGCACTAGCTGAAATCTTCTAATAGTTTGTCCCCTTAAGATTATTTAAAAGTTTTGTGGGAGCTTTCTCATTTCCTAGCCCAGGGTACAACCCCTTTCTCCTTTTTAAAAAAACAAAGAAAGATAAAAGGGATTTAGAGGTAGTTTCTATAGAATTCTACTATGAGTAAACAATAGCGTCTTTAAAATACTTGGAAGGAGGAGGGTCACATGCCACAAGTTACAGCTTGATTGAGAGACTGCGTGAGCACTTGTTTTCATATTTGGATTATAAAGTTATTCCTTTAGACATACCATTCTTTTATTTACTGGAGTGCCATCCTGTTTTGTAATGTAATCAGTGTTTTATGCCATTTATGAATCGTGTGGTTCTTACCCTCATATTCTCCTCTCTCTCCCTCTCTCTCTCCCTCTCTCTCTCTCTCTCTCTCTCTCTCTCTCTCTCTCCATATATATATATACATATACATATATATATATATAGTGGGGAGACATAAAACAAAAATGATAGAATGAGAGCCACTAGAATGTAACTTTAGTTACTATAGATGGAAAGAAACCCTAACTTGGTTAAGTGAGAATTTAGAGTGAAAGTGTTAATGCTGCAGGTGTGATCTTTAGCCATAGAATGTTGTGCTAGCTATAGAGTGATAATATGGACAGAATATATATCTGAAATATATTATAGCAAAGTGGTAAAAGACACTACTTCTTGAAAGTAACATTTCAACCTTCTCAACAGAGATCCCCATATTGTTAAAGAAAATTCATACAGCTTCTGGTTTTAATGAATCAGACTGATTTAAACTTTAAAAGGTTTGTGACTTTTATTCTGACACATGTCTTAATACATGAAAATTATATTGAATGAACACAGACTATTCTTGCCTCTTAATTTCCATATTGATTTATTCAGAATTTAGTTAAATAGATATATCTCTCACATATCCCTCTCGGTGTGTGCAAAATTCCATATTAAAAAAGAATTTTCTAACTCTTCCTAGTCAAGCCTGAGCTATAACGAAGGCATAGTATTTTCAAATACAGGAACTTTCAGAATACTACAACTGGGAAAAGACTGGTGAGAATTGGTTGCCTTTGGAGAATTTAGAAAGGGCTCAAAAACACGAGCCAGTGACTTGGAGTTTAGTCAGAGCTCTACCACTAATTTGCCCAGTGTCTTTAGGCAGTTTCCTTAATCTCTCCGTGCCTAGCTTCTCCTTGTAAAATGGTAGTGATATACCTACCTGCCCTCACCTACCTCACAAAGTTGCTGTAAGAATAGGATAATGTTTGTGACAGTGCTTGAGTTCTCAAAAAAAAAAGCTACTCAAAAATTCAAGATACTATAATCCTGTTGTATGAAGGGTTCATTTAGTTTGCCTCTATGAAAGTATCTTTAATGACCACAGATCATTGTATCAAACAGGTATAAGAGAAACTTAGGCCTTATTGTGGTATGGTGTTCACTGACAAACGTATCCTGTTCTGTTTTCTCCCCTGCCAGATACCCAGGGCACAGGCTGAATTTTTCTTTATAATAATTCTTGAGTAACTTCAAAAACCAAACTCCTTTTCGTGGTGCTATGGCAGCTGCGATTGTATTTTGAGGTAGATAAATGTGGTGAAACCATTAGATAATCAGAAATTAACTTTGCCTTTTGCCTTCAGGCACTTTTGCTACATGTTGGCATCAGAGGCTGTTATACAACCAGAGAGTTATCCCTTTGTTTCTTTGCAGATTTTTGGTACCTTGTTTTGGAGTAGGGGGTTAGATTCTAGGAAGGAAAGTGTGCTTATTTCACTCATCACTTTGCAGAGTTGAACCTTGCTTTCCAATCACCATGTACCTGTAAAAGTTAAAATAAAAAGTCTTCTTTTCTCTTCATTTTAATTCAATCTGAGCATCTGCAGGTGGCATCAGGCAGCCTGTTGGTGTCTGACCCAGTTGTCTCATGGATCGTGGGCAGAACCTTACATTTCCATAGGCTTACCCATTTGGTGGGGGGGGGGGCTTGTTTCTAGGAAATAGCAAAGGGTACATCACCACAAGTCATGTAAGCAATTCCTTGTTATAACAGACAAGTTTTTGGGTTTATGTTTAAGAAAAAAGAGTGCATTTTAGGTACACAGGGTATGAATACCTTCAACACTTCTTTTTTATCTCTATAAATGCTGACCTCCCCTTGTTGCAGGCAGTTGGGCTTTTCTAACTCATCACTAACATAGGTGGTATCTGTCTTAGTTTTATAGGATAATGAGAATTGCACGTACTGGAAGTAAAAAGTTTGGGAGATTCATGCTTGGAAAATAAACAAAAAATCATCCACCTTGCTGAGTGAGACTGCTAAGAACATTGATATATCAGGAATACTTTTAAACAGTATTTTGCTGTGATTTGTAGCTTTAATGTCTCTCTTCAGTTATGGTCCCATAAAAGTATTATTGTATCTTGTGAATAAAGATCATGCTTGTGGACTAATATATGGATGCATTCATAGGCTGTGGGAAGCAGTGGTGTGTGTGTATGTGTGCGTGTGTGTGTAAACTATGTTTATAACACTGTGTATTACATAAGTTTATATAGAAAAAAATAATGTTTCTTTAGTGTTTGGGGGACTAAAGTTGTAATATAACCATTCCAGTGTAATCTGACCACTCACTCTAGAGAACATTTATATTACACACAAATGCACACCCCTAAAGTATTGTTAACTGCTCCCATTTTAGATAATTGCTGCTTTTTTAAAAATCCTAAGTAATGGAGGAGGAAATAGCACTCTTTTTAAAGGGGCTTTTCTGAAAAGTAAAATGTAAATACAGGACAAGTGGGGAGGGTGGGTCCACTTGCAGATGCCCTGCAGATGGACAAATAGCCTTTTAAATTTTACTTTTTAACCATCTTGACCGTGTGTGCCTATTTGTATTGCAGATGTGAACTATTTTTGGGGGTCGATATCAGTATGTTTTGAAACTGAATTATTACATAAAATCAGAGTAACTTCTTTTCCATCCTCCTTTTCCACACTAACTATTCTTGCCAAATATTTCTACTGATACCAAGTTTCAGCATGATAAAATGAGGGGACTCTCTCCTCATCCTCCCCACCCTGTCCGACCGCTGGCCTGTACTGCTGTTTCTGTTGGCTTTTCCTAAGTAAGAGCAGTTTACTGTAGTAATTGGAAGACTGCAGAAGTTCAAAATGTTTATAAGCCTTCCTTTGTTAATATTTGGTTACACAGTAGCATCATTTAAAACAGTGGAGTGAGTCTGCGCTTGTAATATGCTATAGGACTAGATAAGATCCTGAATGATACTAAACTTGACAGGCACATATTATTAAGAGGAAATTTGAACTTTGTATGGTGGGGTGGGAGCAAGTCTGTGATATGTATGTAATCACTGTATAATTAGAAACACCAAATGCTGAATCCTATCACTGTGTACTGGGGGCCAGGCTCTGGATTTGATTGTCATTTTAATTCCTGAAGACTGTATGTAATTATGATGAGCAGAAGGCAAATAAAGTTTTTTAAACAAAAGTACTTTTTTTTTTGGTATTTAAAGTTTGGGAGTAAATTTTCTACTTTCAGTTAATTTATCTTCCCCTCCAAAATTACTACAAAAAGCTTAGGGTTGAGATTGAGAAACTTGAAGATGCCACTTTTTAAGCAGTTCAGTCACTTACAATGTTTTGTTCAAGGACTTGTCATAATTCTTTCTGAGCCAAACTGTCACTGAAATGCCCTGTGACAGAGCCACTCTTTTCTCTGCCATTCTGTGTATTGGAAGGGTTCTATGTTGTATTTGTTTTTAATCCTTGATTTAAAAAGGAAAAAAATATTAATGGTTTTAATGTTGCTTAGCTTCAGTTTAAAGTGTAACTTTCACTAATAACTGCAATAAAAAGAAAAGCTTTGCTCCAAACTTTCTGTTGTGTGATCATCATTACAGCTCTTCAGATAAAGGGAGCCAGTGTGATCCAGTGGAAAGAATTCAGGCTTCAGAGTCATGACGTCCTGGGCTCAAACCTGGATTGCATGATACTCAGGACAAGTTCCTTGATGCTTTTAAATCTCAGTTCCCTTTATTATAAGAAGATAACAGTAGGGCTGTTCTGACATTAAATGAGATAATATATGAACATATCTAATTGTGCATGTGGGTGGAGCTCAGGTTTTTGGGGGGGTTTTAAAAGATTTTTATTGGGAAATTGGGGAAGGGAACAGTGTTGGGGAATTGGGGAAGGGGAACAGCCAAGTTGTTGTCCTTCAATCTTAGTTGTGGAGGGCGCAGCTAGCTCAGTTCCAAGTCTAGTCTCCATCTGGCCGTCAGTTGGCAGCTCCAGCCACTCAGCTCAAGGTGCCATGTTCAATCTTAGTTGCGGTGGGTGTAGCCCACCATCCCATGTGGGAGTCGAATGGAAAACCTTGTTGCTAAGAGCACACACTCTAACCACTGAGCCATCCAGCCGCCCGTCAGCAGCTCAGCTCAAGGTGCTGTGTTCATTCTTAGTTCTGGGTGGGCGCAGCCCACCATCCCATGCTTGTTATTAGGAGCACGTGGTCTCACCAGCTGAGCCATCCTGCCACCTGTTGGCAGCTCAGCAGCAGCTCAGCTCGGGTGCAACTCACTGACCCATGTGAGAATCGAACCAGCCACCCTGTTGCTCAGAGCTCACGCTCCTAACCAATTGAGCCACTCGGCTGGCCTGGTGCTCAGGTTTTAAAGAGGTTCTCCTCCCACTCCATTTTCCCTGAAATAAAAGACATCGTGTCGGAGTGGGGAGCGGGGGAGGCAAGAAGTCAGGCCTACAAACTCTGCCAGGCAGTGAAAGAATTTAAGAACAATTAGGAAAAAAAGAAACCAAAATGAACTGGGGACTCTTTACAGGCCCCGAAGGGGATGCACACCCAGATATAATAAGCAACAAAACACTGGACTAAAATTTGGGGAACCAGCTCTCAACTGTCACAACTGTATAACTTTAGGTGTATCATTTCATTTTATAATTGAAATATTGGACTAAAATTAGAGGTCTCAAGTTGGCAGGGCCGTGAGTAATTTTTGGTGTTTAAAATTCTTCTATTAGTTGCTAACATTTTAAAAATCAGGAGATCTCACATAAAAACCCAGATTTCATCTTCCCTTGGAAAAGGAGGAAACTCAGCAACTTCACGGCATTCCTTCCTTCGTGGCTGCCATCAGGGGAAGCTCAGTAGCGCTTGCCCCCTTTCAATGAGGCAGACTGTCACCACAGCCCTGCCTGCACATTTTTCTTTGCCATCACTGGCCTCAAGGAACCCCCGTGGGAGGTAAGGCCCCCAACCAATGCAGGAATGTCTTTGAGGACATGCTCCTTACCTGGGGGTAACTCACTACTTGAAGCAGCCCAGCCTAAATATTAAAAGCTTACTCCTTCATAATTTCCACTTACCCTATTTATGTTCTCAGAACATCAAGAGAAGTCAGTGTAACCGCTTCTTGCTATTATGTATTCCCCACCCAGGTCTTCTCTCAGCTGCATGTCCCCAGACTCTACAACCCTAACAATACTCTGTTCTTAAAGGATCTTGTTACTGGTGCTAAAGAAGCATTAATTAGCTTACTACAAAGGCTGATGGGTTCTATTTTTTTTAATTATATGTGTCAGTTGATTACGTTTCACAAATTGAGAATCCCTCTAATGCCCAGTAACTACACTGGTATAGAAAAAAATTTTTTAATCAATCATTGTACCCAAATCCATACATTGAAATGGGGGAAATATGTGTCACAGTGACACTAAAGCCATGCTCTGAAAAATCACAAAGGCTGCAGCGTAGGTAAGTGTAGTGGCAGAAAGCACCATGGTGATTTAGGCAGACTGCAATCAGCCTATGGCTTTGATTGATTAATAAGACGTGCTAGCTTGGACAGAACTAATGTTATATCAGCTCAACCACTTGAAACCGTCTTCAGAGATAAGGCACTCAGAGCACTACACTGAAGCATACAGAAATGAAGTGACAGACCAAGGTAAAATTCCAAGGTAGGTTGTTTTTTATCTTTGGTGTTTGAAGAGTGGCCATACATCTTGAATTATCAGTTTTCATGGTTTCCATGTTTCAATCATCTTATCATTTGACAAATTCCTCTTGGCGGCTGAGACTTGCATACCTTGCAGATGCTTTTAGGAAATTAATTAAGTTAATCTGTCAATGCTGGGAAAGGATGTGATCATTGGTCCAAAATTTGATAAAATGTGTATATCTTAACAGGGCCTAGAATCTTTAGTTTTATCTATAGAAGAAACATGATTGTTTTCCTACGTTTTGTCACTTTTGTAACTTCTACAATTTCCACAGTCTATAAAGATTTCTGCAATGCCTTTATAAAGCAGCACTTTATTGAAATATTTTCCTTTAAGAATAGTGCTTGGGTTCAAAGTTTATTTCTAATTATAAACAAAACAGACACGTATATGACTTAAGATTATGAAGCCTACTATGATATCTTATTCTCAGCTAAACAAAATGGTAATAGACTCTTGCTAAGTGATTTTAGAAATAGCCCATTCAAAAGTGCTTGAAACTGCTAAATGTACAAAATTAGTCTTTCTTTACTCTAATGCAGCGGTTCTCAACCTTCCTAATGCCACGACCCCTTAATACAGTTCCTCATGTTGTGGTGACCCCAACCATAAAATTATTTTTGTTGCTACTCTATAACTGTAATTTTGCTACTGTTATGAATCATAATGTAAGTATCTTTTTGTTTTCCGATGGTCTTAGGGGACCCCTGTGAAAGGGTCGTTCGACCCCCAAAGGGGTCGCAACCCACAGGTTGAGAACCGCTGCTCTAATGTATCTTGCTAAGTGGAATTCGTACACTATGTTATGAAAACTAAAACCAAAAACTGAACATAGAAATAGTTTTAATGCTGCACCAGACAGGATTTCAGTCACCACCATCATTAAGATGGTTTTCACTTGTATTTTATACAAATGTAAAATTAAGGTTGTTTAACCATTATATATGTGTGTGTGTGTGTTTAATTTTTCTAATTTATTTTTGTACTTTTATAAATATTTTAGATTGTAAAAGTTACCATCCGTAGTGTCCCTTTGAATAGTATTTTTTTAATATAGTAAGAGATGTTATCTAAACCTTTAATGAAAATGTATTAGTACTGTCTACATTAAGGCCCTTTAGATATTCATTTGAAAATCTGCACAAAAGTATAACACTTTACTTTGAATGCAGCAAAAGCCTTTCCATTCATTTTTAACTGAGAGATGTTTCTTATGCAAGAAGAGTGGACTTTGAAGATAAGAACGGGAAATCAAGTGGGAGGAAATGGTTTCTACACATCTGCAGCCGTGCGGCTGAAGCAGCAGTTATTTCTCTCTAACATGCGTGCGATGCAAAACAACCCAGCCTTACCTAAGTCTCAACTTTGAGGATCACAACCTGAATTTATTTGGCCTGAGACAAGTGCAAGACCAGCAGAAAAGTGACCTGGAGAAAAGGTCAGAGTGGAGCAATTTGCTCTGGAGTAATGTACAAACAAACAAAAATGGCTAAATTAAAGTCAGAGAGGTCAACTGTTCCTACCCACTCCACGTTTTTAAAAAAATGTAATTTACTCTGGGGAAATTACACCCGACTCCTTTAGCAGACAACTCTTAAATAAAACCCCAAGACCTTCCACTGTACCTTGGAGGAGAGTTACTTGACTGTAAATAGCCAGAGCCAGTCCCAATTTAAAGCAGGAATCTTCTAACGTAACACTAAATATTTGTTGCTTGAAAAACATTTTCACAATCACAGTTCTCACATTTCTAAAATAGCAATTTCCAGAGGGAAGGCCAAAATTCGATTTACTAGTAAACTACAACTTAATTTGTTGCTGTCACTTGCCAAGCATGTTAGTAAGCTGTTTAGGACTTAACTTTGATTACCTACATATAAGAGAAAGAAGAGAAAGGGGGAAAAAGTCTTCAAATTTGGTTTTTCCACTGAAGAGAGAAGAAAGGCTGAAATGAAACAGATTTGAAGATGTTCAGTTTTACATTTCTGCATATTGGAAATAATTTGATATTTTAATATACTCCTAAACAGGAAAGGGTGGATAAAATTATCATTCACCCTCTGAAATGTCTTTATATCTATTTTTCTCTTAGATTTAAATTAAATAGAAAACAACCTCAAATCAACACCAAAATAGGAACTGCTTGGTATATTGTTAAAAATAAGGAAAGCTAACTTATCTGAAATCAACCCACATAAAAGGTAGCTATCAATCGTGGAGAAATTATAATCCCATATTCAATTAGTTTATAATTTCTACAATGATCAAGAAGCATATTTCAGTGGGAAAGACTTGGGAGAGGGAGTATGTACTGTGTTTGCCGCTAGGCATTGGCAGTGCAGCCTAAAGAAAGCTACGTAGGCTTTGGAGAACAACACACAAAGTAGGCTGTGCAAATACACACCTCCAGGAAAGGTCATATAGTGATCTTCAGTAGCTAGATGTGGGGATTCCTTATCAAGATACTATTTTTCATATTAGAATAAGATCAGCTCATCAAGTTTTAGCTAAAGTATTTTATTATTTTTATATACCAGTATGCCATTCCTTTTTTTTATTGTGAAATAAACATTTTTAATTAATTTCAGTTGTACAACACAGTGCAATAGTTATACTTTTTACCCCTCAAAGTGACAACCCCCTCCCCCAATCCACTGCCCCACTCCACCCCCATATCATACTTATCTATTAAAATTCCCTTGACTCCGCTCCCCACACTATACTCCAC
>NW_017731360.1:3180566-3205889 GCF_001890085.2 Hipposideros armiger | reverse complement strand
TATATATATATATATATATTCAATTATAGTTGACATACAATATTATACAACATCAGCTTCAGGTGTACAGTGCAGTGATCAAGCCTCTACCCAATCCATGAAGTGGTCTCCCTATCAAGACGTGACCATCTGACACCCTACAAAATATTTACAACATTATTAATTATATTCCCAAAACTGTCCTTCATATCCCTGTGGCAATATTGTAGTTACCTATTTATGCTGTCTAATCCCTTCCCCTTCTTTCTCATCCCCACCCCCTTCCCAACTAGCAACCATCAGTTTTTCCTCTGTATCTCTGAGACTATTTCTGTTTACTTTGCTCGTTCATTCAGTTTTTTAGATTCCACATATAAGTGAGATCATATGGTATTTGTCTTTCTCCAACTGACTTATTTCGTTTAACATAATAGTCTCTAGGTCCATCCATATCGTTGCAAATGGTACAATTTCATTCTTCTTTATAGCGGAGTAAAGCACTTTTAAACATTGTTCTAATTAGATAAAAGTTGTACTGACAATTTTATTCTTTGGAATTCGCTAAATTAGGTAATCTATGACATTTACTGGGAGGAGAAAATTCAGAAGAACACAGAAGACACCGTAGGACCACAGATTTTGAGAGACAATGGCTTGTTGCAAAGGCACCTCATGTCTTCTTTGGCTAAATCTCAGTCGCTTAAGAAAAAAGTTATTAGTTCACATTTTTCTGTTTCACATTTTAAAAAACGTCTTGCTTAATTGTCTATATCTCTAGGATCCTTTTGAATCCGTGAGAATACTGAATGAATACTCAAATTCTTTAAATTTGAAGAGGGAGAGCAGCCAAATGAAGAATATTACAAATAGACACATACCAGTCGTGCACATTATCTTCCTCTTCATAATCTCCATGCGAGATGTAGCAGCTTGGTCTAGGAGCGCCATTCCCAGGGTGCTGCACGTAATCGACAGAGAAATGATGTTTATTTCTGCTACAAACTGAGAGTAACTCACTCCATGGGAAGAATGTATATGTCCTATGTGAGCATCCCTTTGGCATATGGGGTTCTTTTTATAGGAGTCCATTTGACCAGATGTCGTCATGATCACAGAACAGAAGGCTAAAACTGCCCACAAACTTTCGTTCAAAGTAAATTTCCTCCTTCATTTCAATAAATACACAATTCCACCAATGAGAGCCAAAAATATCTCCGACTTGAAGGGATCGCAATAATTTGTAGGCTGTCTGATTCTGATATTGACCTTCCTTCTCTCAGTTCTCAGCTACCCATTCGGCCATTTGCTCACCTTCTAAATGATAAATGTCATCTGATCTAAATTTCCTTTTAGGGCCGGCCGAGTGGCGCGTTGGTTAAGAGCTGGCTTGGGATGCCAGAGGGTCCCGGTTCGGATCCCACATATGAGGGCCAGTGACACTGCCCTTTACAGCTAAGATGCTGAACAACAGCTCAACCTGGAGCTGGGCTGCTGTGAGTCACCAGCAACAGCGTAGGCTGCAGCCCCTGTGGCAGTGGGTTGCCATGGGCTACCGTGTGTAGCCAGCAGCCAGCGTGAGCAGCCAGCAGCTGCTGTGAGCCACCATCCAGAAGCCGGCGACTGATCTGCCTCACCTGGGAAGAGCACAATGATGGTGCCAACTTGGGCCAGTGAAGCAACATCCTCCACAACTAAACTGAAGAACAACAACAAAAAAGGACAGCAACATATCTGTTCCCCTTCCCTAAATTCCCCAGCGCTGTTCCCATCCCCCAATTCCCCAATAAAAATCTTTTAAAAAAAAAATGTTCTGTGGTCAAGGAAGTTTGGGGAATGTTCTAGCTTCAGTCTTTCTGCAGAGCCCCAGGCTTGCACTTCTAACTGCCTGCTGGACAGCACCTGGATCCACAAAAAACACCTCAAGCTTCTCAAAAGCCAACTTCATCCTCCCTGGCCTACCAAGCCCTTAGCTGTCTGCCTCTCTTCCCTCTTGGAAGGCTAACACCACACCACCAATCACTGAGGTTTTAAAACTGAGGCGTCTTCTTGGATTCCTCTCTCTTCCTCATCCATCAAACCTGAACTTGGCATTTGAAGCAGACTGCCTGCGTTTAGATCCAGGCTCTCCCAATTAGTTAGGTGACCCTGGGCACGTTCCTCACTTCTCTGTGCCCCAGTTTGCCTGCCTGTAAGACGAACGTAGTAATAGCACCCATCTCCTGAGGTCGTTCCACACAGCCCTCCTAAGAGGACCAGGCCAACGTGTTGGAAATATCATCACTGCCTTCCTGGGGATTTCCGGCGCCACCACTAGAGGCAGTGTGGAGTTGTAACAGAGAAGGGACCTGGGAATCAGACACGTGTTTTCATCCCTGCCTTTTAGCAGTGCGTCTCTTGAGACACCTATGAAAATGGAGATAATGCTTACCTCACGTAATAGTTATGAACATTAAATGTTAACATTCCCCAAGGCCTAGAACAGTCCTGGCACGGTTGAGTTTTTTTCCCCCCTTCTCTTTTTTAAAGAAATAGTTGGATTTTGAGCATTGTTTCTAATACGCCAGCTACTCTCCCAGAGATCTGCCTTCTCCAAATACGATTATCATTCTGTGCCGTAAAGCAGATGGATGACATTGTTAGAAAAGACAGGACCAAAGGAATGTGTGTAAATAATATCAAATATATTTACATTTCTGGAAGTACACGTGCTAGGTAGTGCCCTGAGCGGGAGATTACTTTTTCTACGTACTGTACGTATGTTTCATCATTGTCGATGCATAACTTCTATCAAAATAAAAACGTTTAACTTGCAAGTGAAGTGAACATGATATCCTGATGCCCTCCTCCTCGCGCCCCCTCCTGCGGCAGCAGCCCAGCAGCCGCCTCTTTCCGACCCCAAAGGCCTCTCGGCCCAGCCGCCCCCGCCCCGCGGTTGCCAAGTTAAACACGAAGGAGGTGGTTACCCGCGCGCGCGGACAGGCGGGTGCCTAGCAACCAGGGCGCTTAACAGAGGAGCTGGCGAGCGGAGGTGGAAGTCGGAGCCGGGAAGGAGGTGAGAAGCTGAAGGGAGAGGGCTCTGGGGGCTCACACCCAGGGCCGAGCTCCCTTCCTCTCTCCCTCCTCCTCCCTTCTCTGCGCCAGCGCCGGGGTATTAATTTAAACCCAAAACGATTATCCTGGGGAGGGGAGAGGTGGAGTTTGGCTGGGAAATAGATGGACCCCAGTACCTCCTCCTCCAACAGGGTGAGGAGGGAGTGTGACGACCAGATGGGAAGGAGGACCAGCGCCCAACTCCCCTGTGCCAACCCGTATCCCCTACAAAAATCTAGCCTGTACTCTCTGGATGGAGCACAGGGCCAGGTCTCTTAAAGCCCCCACGGATCCTGGCCAACGCTGGGGAGGGAAAAAAAGGAACGCTCCATTAGACTCGGTTGCTGGAAGTAGGGGTGGAAACTGGATTAAGAGCTATTTTCCCTGCTAACCCCCACCCCACCAGCCCCACTAAGCACTTGGCAACACACACACACACACACACACACACACACACACACACACTGCTCCAGGACCTGCAGGGTCCAGGACTTTGTGTCTGTGGATGGATGCACGGGAGGAAATTTATCAATAGTTAATGCCTCACAACAAAATTAAGTAAAACAGGAAGAGGCTTGAAGGACAATGGACAGGAGCAGGTCTTTTGGAGGGGACTTTTGATCTAGGAAAGGGTCTCCTGCAGCCTTGTTTTTTTCTCTCCAGTAGAGGTGGGTGTCTTGGAACAGGTCTTGGGGGCCCCTGCACCATGGCCACACTGAGCGTCAAGCCCAGTCAACGCTTCCAGTTGTCCGACTGGCACGCCAACAGCTACCTGTTGTCCACCAACGCTGAACAGCAGCGAGATGCATCACATCAGATCCGCCAGGAGGCCCGGGTTCTCCGCAATGAGACCAACAACCAGGTGGGGAGCCGGAGCCCGGGGGGGGGGGGTAGGCAAAGGAATAGTCCCCAACCCTCAACCCCCTTTTTATCTGGCTCTGTCTCTTCCAGACCATTTGGGATGAGCACGACAATAGGACGCGACTGGCAGAGAGGGTTGATACTGTCAACCGATGGAAGGAGATGCTGGACAAGTGTCTGACAGATTTAGATGCTGAGATCGACGCCCTGTCGCAGGCAGGGAGCTAGGGCAGGGTGCCAGGAGACCCTGCTGCAAGGACCTCCCCTCCCTCCCCACTTCGAGGTCGGGGAACCCGTGATGGGGTATTTGGTGGCATGTCCATCTGGGCCACTGGCTGGCCCCTCTGCTAAAGTGGGAGTGAGGGCTGCTTGTCAGTGGGTGGCCCACCAGCCTCCTGTGCCCTCTTTTTTCTAGATGAAAGAGTCAGCAGAGCAAAACCTGCAGGCCAAGAACCTGCCTCTGGATGTGGCAATCGAGTGCCTGACCCTGCGGGACAGTCGGCAGGACATTGATGTGGTGAAAGACCCTGTGGAGGAAGAGCTGCACAAAGAGGTGGAGGTCATTGATGCCACCAGGAAGGCCTTGCAACAGAAGATTAGCCAGGCCTTTGAGAAGCTCTGGTAAGAAAGAGACACGTCACTCATATGTTCAACATGCTCTTGAAGGCTGTGTGTCTTAAATGTGGGACATATGTACCGTGATGACGAGCAGCTGGCTTTCAGGCTGCCTTCTGCCTCTGCTGTGCCCACAGCAAAAACTACTGACTGATTGTAGCACTTTTTCCACCTCCTAGACATGGTCTCAGAATACTTCTCACCCTGAAGTACCTAGACCCTGTTCTAGGCAGCCATTGTCAATTGGTTGGAAGCACAAGAGCTAACACCCATTTGCCACTACCTCGACTGAGTACCCTGTGGTGTGTATGTGTGAGCCTTCATGAGTGTAGCTAATATGTGTGTCCCTATGGTTGTGTGCAAGCATGTGTGTGTCATAATTTTATCTGTGAGGAGCTCATCCAGCTATGCTGGTCTTTGTCTCAGCTGCAGCAGCAGCTCCCTTGTCACTCTGGCCTCCCCATCACTCAGTGTCCCTGCAATACAGTGAGGGGTGTGTCCTGGGGCCTTAGAGGGATGGATCCTGATGAGTCTGTTCCTTCCCCAGCCTCCTGCAGGAAGTCCGACAGCAGCTCAACTCTGACCATCGGGGCAAAATGGAGGCATTGGACATTGACAGGGGCTGCCTGTCTCTCAACCTCAAGTCCCCAAACATCTCCCTGAAGATTAATCCCACACGTATCCCTGATGGGTAAGAAGTGTTCCAGTCTCTCCTCCCCCCACCCCAACATAGGCCATACTGTTATAACTCCAGTATTTCCTGCCACCTGCAGCTCCTCCACACTTCAGCAGTGGGATGACTTTAGTCAGTTCAACAAGAACCGGGCAGAGGCTGAGATGAAAGGAGCCATAGAGCTGCGGGAGGCCATCGCCCTCACTATTGCTGAGGTGACTGACCACTTGCCCAACCCCACTCCTCTACAGCTAATGGATGGCCCAAGTATGCACTCAAGCCCTTATCTTTTGTTCCCTGTTGGCCGTTTGGCATCCCATCCCCTCACTTGAGCGACATTCTCAGATGGCCATGAGTTTATACCCTCTCTTGCTCTACCTACTTCCTGTCCTTCAGACCAACAATGAACTTGAAGCCCAGAGGGTTGCAACAGAATTTGCCTTCAGGAAGCGGCTGCGGGAGATGGAGAAAGTATACAGTGAGCTCAAGTGGCAAGAGAAGAATGTGAGCCTTCTCCAGTTTGTCCCCTGGGGCTTGGACTTCCTGCTGTGGGAGGAGGAGCCTGATGCCAGGCCAGGAAGCCCGGAGAGGGGTCAGCCTGTGGAGACCAGTCACTCTGTTTCCTGCAGACATTAGAGGAGATCGCAGAGCTGCAACAGGACATCCGGCACCTGGAGGAGGATATGCACAGAAAGTTCCTGAATCTGAAGCTATGCCATACCCGGCTGGAGTCCAGAACCTACCGATCCAACGTAGAACTCTGCCGGGACCAGGTGCGAGGGTACCCCAGTGGGGCACTGTCCTCTGCTAAGATCTCCTCAGGATCACTAACTCTCCAGCACACATTTCTGGTGGCGGAGGGGTGTTGAAGGAGGGCTAAAGGATAGTATGGCTGACCTGGGACTCCCAACCCTCCCCTTTGCCTCCAGGCACAGTATGGCCTCACTGACGAGGTTCACCAGTTAGAGGCAACCATCGCTGCCCTGAAGCAGAAGCTGGCACAAGCACAGTAGGTTTGGGGAGTGTGCAGGAGGGGCAGGGAGACACCTCCCATCCATGGGGCCTCATGCAAGGTGGTGGGTTGTTAATGCCTCCTCCCCAGGGATGCTCTGGACGCCCTACACAAGCACCTGGCCCGGCTGCAGACTGACATCACCTGCAAGGCCAACTCCATGCTGTTGGACACCAAGTGCATGGACATCCGTCGGAAGCTGACTTTGCCTGCTGAGAAGTTTGTGCCTGAGGTCGACACCTTCACCCGCACCACAAACCGCACCCTGAGTCCACTCAAAAGCTGCCAGCTAGAGCTGGCCTAGCCTTGGGGGCTGAGGAGGGAGGGGAAGGTTAGGTGGGAAATGGAAGAGGAAGGGGGGTGAAGAGAATGAATCTAATAAACGTCGTATTTCTCGGTCCAGAAGGTTCTTTTCTATTGCTGCATGTAGTCAGCAGGAAGTGAAAGGGCTCTTGACCCTCCTGTGTATGGAGGAGCAAACACGGGGGCCATCCTCCCCCAAGCTCCATGTTCCAAATCTTGATTCCTCCGCCCTCCTCAAGGCAACCCCTTTCTGGGCTAGGCCAGCACCCACTGGCTCTAGCGGCATGACCTCTAACCAGCTCTGCCCCAGGTGGACCCTTGCCTGCTCTCTACGCCTAGGGGAGGCCCCGAATAGGCTAGGGTCCCCGTGGGAGGGCTTGGGGGCGTGGGCCTAGGCCTGAGTCCAAGAGCTGCGGCTGCCGAAGGAGGGCTGGGGTGCCAGGCCACAGAGGAAGGCTTTATAAAGGCAGGCTCTGGTGGGCAATGGCCTGAAGGGCAGGGCTGCCATGGGCCAATGGTCCTTTCGGGTCCTCTTTAGTGGTGACACCGTTTACAAGTGGGGAGAAGGGGGGCTAGAAAGCAGGGGCCCGGCCGAATCCTCCCCGCGTTAAGTGACCGGCGGCCCCGGTCCCACGCACGCGGAGCTGCGCCTCCACGCCGCTGGGCGGCGCTGTGGGCGAGGAGCGGCGCCTCCGGGCCGCTGGCGGGCGCTGTGGATGGAGGTCGGCGTTAGGGCTCCGGGCCGCGGGGCGGCGCTGTGGGGCCGGGGTGCTGTCGGGGAGCGGCGCCGTGGCGGTCGCGCCGGCCGCACCGGAAGTGGCGACGGGGCCTCGCGGATGGCGGCGGCGGTGGCGGCAATGACGGCGGCTGGCTTCGCAGGGGCTGGAGCGGCCCGCTCCCTCTCTCGCTTCAGAGGCTGCCTGGCTGGCGCGCTGCTCGGGGACTGCGTGGGCGCCATGTACGAAGCGCACGACACCGTCAACCTGACGTCAGTCCTGCGTCACGTCCAGAGCCTGGAGCCGGACCCCGACTCGCCGGGGAGCGAGCGGACAGGTGGGCAGGGCCAGGCGCACGTGGGGACGAGGGGGCGGGGGTCGCCCGTTAGGGACCCAGGCCTCCGGGGAGCGCGGTGGGGAGAGGCCTGTGTTCGGAGACCAGGCTGCCTAGGGCGGCAGCGGCCAGATCTGGATGGCCCGCTGGCAGCCCAGCACGTCTCTCCCCAAACATTCCCTAACTCGGGGCATGGCGACACGCTTCTCCCAGCCGTATAAGCCAGAAACCTGGGCGTCATTCTCCTATGTTGCGCCTAGTCTCTAGTATAGACATTATAGTATATACATCTTAGCGATTTTACCTGTCTTACCCAGTTCTCTGGAATCAGTGCACCACCAGTCCATGCTCCGTACAGCAGGGAGTGCTCTTCTCAAAACAGTTCTGATCGCAGCCTCCCCCGCGTGGAACTCAGCAGTGATTTTCCATTATCCTTAGGTAGAGCCAAATTCCTTAACTTGTCCTCCCTGGCCCGCGGCTTCAGTTTCATCTTACACCACCCGTAGCCTTGCTTTCTGCTCTTCACTTCCCCGCACACGAGCTTTCTCTAGCCCAGGCCAATGCCTGTGCTGTTAAAACTCTCTCCCCTCTGCTTCTCGCTACCCTTGTGCAGTCAGCTCCTCACCCAGATCTCAGCTCAGTATCACGTCTGAGGTCAAGCAGAGGGTGATTCTTCTTGGAGCGCCTGTAGAATAGTAAGGAAAAGGGGCGCTACTCAGAGCTCTGCAGGAGGACAAGGAGCTGGAGAAGGGAACAGTTTGATAGGAGGAGAAGCAGGGATCTTGGGTATCAACAAAACCCGAGAAATTTTCCAGGTGAAGACACTGGTCACTGGTGTGCTACAGAGAGGTTAAGAAGAGGAAAGTCTGGATTTAAAAAAGTACTGTCAGTAGAAGGTTGAAGCCTAGAAGTTAAGATTTCAGTGGGTTTAGAAGGAAATGGAAACTGAGGAAGTAAAATATGGTTTAGTAAAATAAAGTATGAAGGGAAAGAGGTGAACTATGGTTGAGGTGAAGACAAGATGAAGGGACAGTTTTTAGTTTCATTTTGGTTTGATGTTAAGATGAGGGAAAGACATATTTTAGGTTGAGAGGTGTTTTAGGACCCTTTGGATGCAAGTGGCAGAAAACCCAACTCACAGTGGCCTGAGCCAAAAGAGGACATACTGACTGACATAACTGAAAAGTCCAGCAGTAAGTCTGGCTTTAAGCGGGACCGAATCCACGGGCTCAGGCCACTACCTCAAGACCCAGCTCCTCTCCTCATTCAGATCTGCGTTCTCAGTGGACCTCACTCACTGTGGCTTCCCATGGGGTGGCCCCCACAGCTCCCAGCTCAGCAGCTTCAGCAGAGGAAGAGCTTCTCTTTGCAGCAAGCCCCACAGAAGTCCCAAGTTGAGTCTCATTGAGCTGGCTTGGATCACCTGTCCGTCCCTGAGCAAGGAAGTGGAGTGTGCTATCTGATGAGGCTAGAGGTAGCATTAGCTCCATGCCCTTGTCACATGGACTGAGAATGGGAGAGAAATGGTTCCCTGGGGAAAACGGTGTAGGGACCCAGCAAAGGGAGAATGGGTGCTGCTCCACCAAATAAAGGTTGAGGATATAGGAGCGGGGACAAGGAAAGAACAATTCCTGGGGGAATTGGGCTGGGGGTGGACCAGCGGAGAAACCAGCTGCTTCTAGGGTAGTCTGGAGAGAATAGCTATAGATAAGGTGCCTGTTAGCCTCTCTTCCTAGTGAGGCAGGTGGTGGGGGCCTCATAAAAGTGAAAGGAGAGGAGAAAATAGGGTTGGGGCTTGGGCTACACGGAGAGAGGATGGCATAGCAGGTGTGAGGAATGGAAAACGGGGCTCGCTAGGGAGTATGTTATGTTCTCTGTAATTGGCTCTTCCTTCAGATAAAACCAAGTCCCTGTCTCTAGCCCATTTGTGGCCTGTTTGAGAAGTCACCATGTAACCAGTGATGCTGTGTTGGAAGTGCCAGAGCAGTACTCCGGCCACCCAGCGGAAGGAGATGGGGCGGAAGGAGGGAGGGGAGTAGCCCCAGCCTGGAAGGACTTGACCCAGGCTCCAAGACTGGTCCTGGGGATATGTAGGGGAGCAGTGGGATATAAGGTAGGTGAGGAGGGAAGGGTTTTGAATATCAGGGCAGTGGATTTGGACCTCACCCTGAAGGCAACAGACAGCTATTTTGAGCAGGAGAGTGAGATAAAGCGATACTCTCAGGAAGAATTTTCTAGCTGCCCGTATAGGCTGGGTTGGAGGGTAGGGAATGTGCAGGAGGTTTGAGAGGCCCAAAGCAGGTCGTATTAAGACTAGAACTACAGTGATGGCAGCCAGAAGGGGTGGGAGGTTTTCCGTCAGAACTCAGCGGGACATGGTCACTGACTCGGAACAAAGAATCGCTGAAAATCCCAAGGCCTGGAGCCCAGGAAACTGCATGGGAGTAAGAGGCTGGCTTAAGGGGTTCAAGAAGTGGTAAATAAAAGGAAAGAGCGGGAGGCCAAAGCTGCCACCCTGGAGCCCTGCAGCTCTGCCCACACCCTGCCGCGCACCACCACCCCCGCCCCGCCCTATCTCTGCAGAAGTGCTGTACTACACAGACGACACAGCCATGGCCAGGGCCCTGGTGCAGTCCCTGCTGTCCAAGGAGGCCTTCGACGAGGTGGACATGGCTCACAGGTGAGGGGGGATGGTCCTGCGATAAGGCAAACAAGGTGGCAGTTATTACACACCTTGACCAGGAATGTCCGTGCATGCCGGGACCCCTAGCCTCAGCAGGACTGTTTTTAGGTCCGCTGCGGCTTCCCAAGCTACAATAGAAATAACAGCACCGCTGGTACAGGCTTCACAGGTCCCCAGGGCTTCCCCTTTTCCCAAAACAGCCAGATTTCTTCTTTCCACAACCTCACGGGCATCTTTGAAACCCTCATCCTGTCTCCCGTCTCCCCTAGATTTGCTCAGGAGTACATGAAGGAACCCGACAGGGGTTACGGTGCTGGAGTAGTCACTGTATTCAAGAAGCTTCTGAGCCCCAAGTGCCGTGACGTCTACGAGCCTGCCCGGGCCCAGTTCAACGGGAAAGGCTCCTATGGCAATGGGGGTGCCATGCGGGTGGCTGGCATCTCCCTAGCCTATAGCAGCCTCCAGGATGTGCAGAAGGTAGTCTGGGCATGCTGGTTTCTGGGCTGTCCCCTCCCTCCTGCCTCTTCTCTGGGTTGTGTGACAGCAGGTCTTAGCCTCCACTGCCTTTGCCCTAGTTTGCCCGGCTCTCGGCCCAGCTGACACACGCCTCCTCCTTGGGTTACAACGGTGCCATCCTGCAGGCCCTGGCCGTGCACCTGGCTTTGCAGGGGGAGTCATCCAGTGAACACTTCCTCAAACAGCTCCTGGGCCACATGGAAGAGCTGGAGAGTGATGCCCAGTCCGTCTTGGATGCCAGGGAGTGAGTATATGGGATGGAGGCGGCTGGAGGTATGTTTGTAAGTTTGCTTGTGTGTGGGGTGGGGTCCTCCAGCGTTGCCACAAGCTGAGACCTGGGAGGGGTGGGAAGAACCCCTTTGCCTTGGCTGTGCTTCAAGGCTCTCAGGGTCCCAGAGAACGAAACAAGCAGCTCACGCCCAGCCTTCTCCCACTTCTTGTCAGGACACGTAGGCCTGGGTGTCAGCCTGGCCACATCCCCGCCTCACCCTCCCACACAACCCTCTCCCTGCCTGGCATCTCCACCCAGCTGGCTCCAGTCTCCCTGAAATCTCACCCCTGACCCACAGGTTGGGCATGGAGGAGCGTCCATACTCCAGCCGACTGAAGAAGATTGGAGACCTTCTAGAGCAGGATTCAGTGACCAGAGAGGAGGTGGTGTCCAAGCTAGGTGGGTAGTCCCCCCACACTCGCACCTCAGGTTCAGGCTTGGGCTCAGGGATGGGACGGGGGCATGGAGTCACACCTGCCATCACATTTTTGCCCAGGGCTGCTGTGACAGCAGAGTCAGCTCTGTAGGGTCCTTGGCAGGTTGTGAATGAGCACAGCACCTTCTTGCTATCAGGCCACAGCACCTTCAGCTTTACAGAGAAATGTCTCCAGAAATGGCAACTGCTCACTAGTTCCTATAGCTGATGTTTCTTTATATAGCAATGGAATTTCTCAGTCACCCAGCCAGCAGTTGGGAGAGCCAGGATTTGAACCCAGGTAGTCTAACTCTGGAGCCTATGATCGTAACCTGAAGTTGAGAGTGTTGACTTGTGGCAGGAAGCCTGGGGGTGTGCGGGGGTGGGGTCAAGTTCCCATAATCTGGAGTCCCCACAGGAAATGGCATCGCCGCCTTTGAATCTGTGCCCACCGCCATCTACTGCTTCCTGCGCTGCATGGAGCCCGACCCTGAGATTCCATCTACGTTCAATAGCCTCCAAAGGACTCTCATCTATTCCATCTCGCTTGGTGGGGACACAGACACCATTGCCACCATGGCTGGGGCCATTGCTGGCGCCTACTATGGGATGGAACAGGTGCCAGAGAGCTGGCAGCAAAGCTGTGAGGGCTATGAGGAGACAGACGTCCTGGCCCAGAGCCTGCACCGGGTCTTCCAGAAGAGTCTGTGAGGGCCACGGCTGCTGGGGCTCCACCGTGTCCAGCGGGACCAACTATAGTGAGGGTTGGAAACCCTGAGCTTTCTTGGGCTTGGCTCCCCACCTGTCTTCCTGCAGCCGGGGCCGAGTGCAGCGCTGGAGCTGGGGTCTCTGGGGGAGGTCACTGGCACAGTGAGCAAGGGACTGGTGCCTCCCTGCTGCTGGCTTTCCAGCTTGCTGCGGAGCCTCGGGTCTTCCCAGCTCCTCAGACATGAGGGACCAGGGCAGGGTTTTTTTGGATGGTTACTTGTGGCATTTTCCTGTATTATCTGGGATGTGGGATTGGGGAGGTGGAAATGATCTGCAGTAGCATCATTTCTCCTCGTTGGGATTTAGCCAATTTGCCAGAAAGCCGGTGTTTGACTAGGCAGGGCCCCCGCACAGCAGATTTCTGTGGATGGAGGAGACAGGTACTTGAATCTAGCTAATCTAGATACACACCTGGCCCTTGGCTGTGAGGGGCTTCTTAATGGCTTCCGTTGAAAGTCACAGCAATAAACAGTTTTCGATAAAATCCCACCACAGCTTCCCGTGTTTCTCCTCTGCCCTGAATGGATTCTTCCCCCTGGACCTGTGCCTAGTGCGTCTCCGTCTGGGCTGTGCTGTTAGGAGCTGTGATCCCAAGGGGATGAGCCGCTGGGCTGTCAAGGCACATTCCTCCAGTTCCTCCAGCCAGCTGCGTTGTTCATCCAGGACGGGCAGAGCCGGCATGGTTTGGTGGTGCTTCCTGTTGATCAATGAAAGTGGGCCTGACTTCACAGGTTGCTCCCCAGGTAGGGCCCAGGCCCAGCTAGGCCAGAAATGGGAACTCTATAGGAAGATGCAGAGGACACCTTCTGTCACTGGGCTGCTGACCTCTGGATGGGGAAGTCACGTCACCCTGCGTGCCATGGGTAGACTGAAGGCCGTGCCTCGTTCTGCATCTTGGGCCCCAGAGGCATCGGCCTGCTAGGGAGTTCCGAACAGCATCCATTTCCAAGTAAGGGAAATTGAAAGGGAGGGGACAGCTCCCGTCAAACATCAGGGATATTCTCTCAGTATCCTTCCAGCCCCAGTTGAGAAAAACATGCCCAGCTCAACAGCTAGCCTGAGGTTTCAGGACTGCTGGGCAGGTTTGCTTTCAGCCAAGATGGGGCTCTGCCAGGCTGGGGCAAACCACAGGACTTTGCAGAGCATGGATTGGTCTCAGGTGTGTCATCCCGATCCCCAGAGCCAAGGACAGATCCCTAGCTGCCGAGCACAGCAAGCTCTGTGCGGCAGGTGCTTTCGGCCTGGGATAGCTCTGTGGGCCCTGCCTTTAGCATCGGGCCTGGCACTAGCTCTGCCCACAACAGGAGCAAAGATTCATGATTTCATTCATAATTTGTATCAGATGTTGAAACTTGGCCCCTGGGATCCTGAGCCAGCTGTCATGCTCCACTACCCCTGAGAGCTTGCAGGAATGTTCCAGGGAAGTTTGATCCGTCTCCCTCAGCGCCAGCCACTGCCTTACCTTGGTTTCTTAAAATGCCTCTTGGCATTTACTTGGTGCAGAGCTTCAGCAGCTTAGGAGCATTGAGTGTGTCTGCTCCAGGGGGGAGAGCCCATGGCTGGCAGCTGGGGATGGACACGGGCTCCCTGAGAGGGCACACAGCAAGAGCCCCAGCAAGCTCCCCGGACGCCTTGTGAAATCCAGCGGCTTGAGACCCCTCTGCATCAATGCCAATCTCAGCACCGTGCTGTTTTACACAACAGGTTTTATTGAGGCTGTGTCAGTACAGTCAATACCGTTGTTTTTTCTTTTCAAAAAGAAGTCCCATTTTCTTAGATTCCCAAGTGCATTTTTCCCGAATCTTCTGTGACACGGCACGTAATAGGTATGTAGAGAACTAGCTTCTTACACCAGGTTAGAGATGAAATTACTAACGGAAAACATTTAAACCTAAATCTTTAAAAAAAAAAATGAGGAATCGGAATATAAAAATGCACAAGGTAATGTAGTTTTCATTGGTAAAACCTGACATCATTTATCAAAGCTAGTCAGTTAAATGGACACTTGGAACTAAAATCCCATAAACATTTCGGAAGCACCAATCACCCCTCCCAAAGGCTTCAGGAGTGACATTTAGCAGAAGCTCAGTTCTATGGAACAGCGGGTTTGTTTTGTTTTTTGGCTCCCCCATACTCTTCGGTCTCCTGTGTTCCCATTGGGAGCTGATGAATTTCTGCCCATCAGAACCCCTCCCCAACAGGTCAGCCAGTGGTGGCTTTAACCCAGGAAGGAGGCTAAGCAAAGGGCCCACCAGGTATGGTTTGAGACTCCTTAGCTGTCTTGGGTTGTTGGGGAATAAGAAATCCACCATGAACCCCAGCCCAAACCTCTTTCTTAAAGTGTCAACTTGGGCAGATTTGGGTTTTCATTTCTCCTTGTGAAAGTTCACGTGAGCAGTCAAATGGACTGCTTTGTTGGGAGAAGTTAGTGGGGAGGACTAGCAAGGGGCCTGAAGGAACCGCAGCTTAGGAAGTCAGAAGTCAGCGTCACCCTCCATTTTCAACATGGACGGTCTGGCGGGGCCAGAATTGGAGCAGCACAACCCCGTCACATTGCCTGACCCAGGCTCATACTTGGTCCAGGGAGGTGGGCTGGCTTGGGGAGAGCCACAGGAGAGGCCCCACCTCTGGGGGAGTGGCTATCCTTGCATGGGCAAGCGCGTCCATCCCTGCCCCCAGCGTCAATCTCAGCTTTATCCATCCACCTGGAACCAGAGGATGGGAGGGGGCTCCTGCCTGTTTTCCTGCAGGGGAGCTCTGATTGGGGAAAATTACAGAAACATCCAGAGCCAACTCATTCCAAAGGGGCCTGTTGGCACCCTTTTTCCCAGAGCCTCAGCCTCCTGAGCCCTAATCCTGCTTCGAACAGGAAATTGGGACCAGAGGTGGGAGAAGAGGAAGCCCCCCCCCCCGGATTAACCCCTCTAGTAGATACACATACCCACCATATGGTTCTTATTAAGGAAAAGCAGGCAGAGCCTTCATCCCCGAGCTTGTGTGCACCTTGTTCTGAGGGCCAAACGAGAGGCTCTGCCTTGGGGATACTTGGGTCGGGGGAGGCAAGGATCCCTTACAAGTTTGTATGAGAAAATCAGCCTTCCCCACAGGTGAAAGGAGAGAAAGGGAGAAATACCCCTGTTCACCGTCTCTTGCGTTCCTGGGCGACTGCCCTCATGCTACACAGAGTCAGCTGGTTAGGGGCAGCCTGGGAGATGGAGATGCCTGTGAAGACCTGCCATCCTACCCCAGCTCCACATCCCTCACAGCCCCTATCCCTCACAAACCGCCGTTCCCCATGGCTGCGGCTGGAACCGTGAAAAGGGGTTGGCCCTTCCCAGGAGCTTGCAGAAGGGGCCACACACCTGTACCTGCCATGAACAGGCCTGATGCCACAGCATTGCCCCTGGGGTTGCTGTCCTGGCAGGGTGTCCACACTGGCCACCTCGATGGTCCCCCTCCTCTCCCTTTTCCCTGCAGAGAAATAAACTCTTCAGGGGACCCACCATCATATGCTGGAGGTCCCTAGGGAGCTGGAAGAGCCCCAGCCAAGAGCTGAAGGAAGCTATGCCCCATTCCTTGAGCAGGTGCCATCTGGGAGCCAGAAGGAAGGGCAGGGCTTGGGAATATGTTCCCCCCGGAGGGACGGATGGGGGTGTTCAGTCCCCTTTCAGCTCCGACTCATGGAGAAGCAGCGTCTTTCACCACCCAACAGAGCCCAGAACTCACAAGGGGGCAGGGGTCTCTGACAGCTGGGCCGAGTGTCCTGGGGCCCTGCCTGCAGGCCAGGCAGGGCAGGAATGGGGGTACAACCCCAATACCACACAGGCACTTGGGGGAGAGGAACTCAGGCCAGCCTCTTCCAGAAACAACCTCAGCCTGCATGGAGGGAGAAACCAAGTCAGTCTCCTTGGGCCAAGGCCAAGACCATGGCCACCTCTGTTCAGCCTTTGGTTTTTTCTTTAAATGCAGGTTCTTCGTAACTGAGAAAGTCTCTCTACCACTAAAGAGGAGGAGGCCAGGGCAGCAGGGCCCCGCGGGTTATGTGGGGCAGAGCAAGAACCCTGAAAAGGAGGAGTGGATGTACTCGGTGGAGTAGAGGCCGTTGGCCTGGTCCGAGGGCATCTGCACCCAGACCTGGTCGTTGGGCCGCAGCTGGAGCACGGCCCCGCCAGACGCCTGGTCCAGGTAGCCCTTCTTATACTCATCATAGGTGTAGGTGGCTGGCACGTTGTTCTTATACAGGGCCACCCACACATTGGTGCCCTTGACATGCACGTGGTAAGCAAAGTAGTAGACCCCGCCCACAGGGCAGGTGAAGATGCCGGTCGCAGGGTTGTAGCCACTATGGCCGTTGTAGAGAGTCCGGTCAAATTTCACAGGCATTCCCGAGGCGGGAAAAGGCGAGGTGAGCACAGCGGTGAAGGCAGGTGTGGTGTGAGCCGATAGCTCACCCAGCCCAAACTGCGGCTTGCCGCCCTTGCCCAGTACAGCACCCTCCACGCCACCGTTGGGCAGGTGCAGGCCGGCAATGCCAGTCTCATCGAAGGCCCCAGGGGCACCAGGGGGGCCTGGAGGCCCTGGAGGCCCAGGAGGGCCAGTGAGTCCTGGGGAACCAGGGACCCCAGGGGGCCCTGTAGGCCCAGCCACACCAGGTTCCCCCACTTTCCCCTCTCCAGGGGGCCCTGGCAGGCCTGGTTCACCCTTCAGGCCTGGTAGACCCTGGGGCCCAATAGGACCAGCTGGGCCCTGCAGTCCAGGGATTCCTGAGGGGCCCCTCAGGCCAGGCTGCCCAGGGAGCCCCAAGTCACCCTTCTGTCCCAGGGCTCCTGCCACCCCTGGTCCCCCAGGGCGGCCCGTGAAGCCCTGCTCACCCTTGGGCCCGGTCGGTCCAGGGGGTCCATGGGCTCCTGGAAGCCCCCTCTCTCCTGGGAGCCCAGGTTTCCCAGCCAGGCCATTAGGCCCCTGGTCACCTCGAATGCCAGGCACTCCTGGGGGTCCCCCAGGCCCTACCTCCCCCTTAGGCCCAGGGGGCCCACGTCTGCCAGGGAGCCCTGCAGACCCTGGAAGTCCAGGGGGGCCCCCAAGGCCCTGTGGGCCCTGCTCCCCTGGCTCCCCATCTTCACCTGGCTCGCCTCTGTCCCCCAAGAGCCCTGGAACCCCAGCAGGGCCCCTGTCCCCCTTGGGGCCTGGAAGTCCTGGCATCCCATAGCCAGTGGGGCCTAGAAGGCCAGGGGGGCCCCGGGTCCCTGGTTCCCCTTTGGCCCCTGCTGGGCCCTGTGGTCCTGGCACCCCTGCTGACCCTGGGACCCCCACACCATCCACCCCAGGGGGCCCTTTTGGGCCCAATGCCCCCGGCTCCCCCCTGGGTCCTGGAACCCCGGGAGGTCCAGACTCACCCTTATCTCCAGGGGCCCCAGGAAGCCCGTCCAAACCTGGTTTGCCCAGGCCAGCTGGACCAGGGAGGCCAGGCGGTCCTGGGGCACCTCCCTGCCCTGGGGCCCCAGGCAGCCCTGGCTGGCCCACCCCGTTATCCCCCTTGAGGCCTCGATCACCTGGGGGCCCAGGCTCCCCCTGAGGCCCTGGCTCCCCTCCAAATCCAGGGGGCCCTGGCACCCCCTGAGGGCCTGGTTTCCCAGGGACGGCAATGCCTGAGGGCCCTGGGAGGCCAGGGGGCCCTGGAGGGCCCCGGAGGCCCTGGTCCCCTCGTATCCCTGGCTCCCCGCGAAGCCCCGGCTGCCCTGGTGGTCCAACCTTGCCCGGGAGCCCTGGGGCACCAGCCTTTCCCATCCGGGAGAAGCCAGGGGGGCCGGCAGGGCCAGGCTGCCCATGTAGCCCTGGCTTTCCGGTGCCTGGTTTTCCCGGGAAGCCCGGAGGACCAGGGGGCCCCCGAGGCCCAGGTTTCCCAGGCGGGCCAGGCTCTCCTTTCAGATCCATCGGCAGCAGTGGTAGAGGCATTTCTAAGAGAAAGAGAAAGAGAAGGGGCAGTCAGGGCACGGATAGTGGGGACAAAGGACCCATCTGCCCATTCCCCACCCCAGCATGGAGTGCATGGCAAGAAGATAAGGTTCTGTATCTGCTCGTGAAGACCATGCCCCGCTATTCCCCTTCCGGCTCTCATGGAAGATGGAATTCATTGGGGTCCAGTGGCCATCTTGGGGGCTTCAGGCTGTCCTCACCCAGGGCTTCTAGCATTCAACCTACCCAAGGCTGGGCTCTTCCCAAGAGTTTGGGGTGCCTCTCATCCCTGTACGACCTGAGGTGCAATGGCCGCCAGGTGGCGCCAGCAGCCCTCCGTAGAGCCAGAGCAGACCTCCCCACAACTTCCCCTCAGACCTTCCTAGCCCGCCCCTGCCCCACTAAAGACCTCCGCTACCAGCCAGCTGCACCCTCTTCTGGACCCTCCGGGGGTGGGAAGCTCTGGACCAGCATCAGGAAGAAAGTGGAGATGGGAAGATCTTTGGTGGCGACTGAGGGACTGGGACCTGGCGGCCTGAGAGGAGCTGGTGGAGGTCGGGAAGGAGGGAGCTGGGGCTCAGGAGCCATCCGAGGCACTGGGGGCAGGGAGGTGCTCACCCAGGTACTGGCCCTTGCCCTCGCGGAAGGGCGGCCCCACGGGTCCTTTGTGCATGGGCTGCACGTACTTCACCGGCGCGTAGCCCGCTGCCCCGCCGGCCCCGCCGCAGGTGGCCGCCCGCGGCCCGCACCCCAGCAGCAGCAGCAGCAGCAACAGCAGCAGCAGAAGTGGCGGCACAGACAGGGGCGTCAGAGCCCCCCGCATGGCGTCCGCGGGCGTGCTGCAGGGAGGAACCAAGAGGGGCTTTCAAGCCAGCCCCTGAGTGCAGGGACTCACAAAAAGATCGGAAGTTAGATATTATTCACAAGCACTACCCAAAGCCTCAGGGTCTGCAAAAGTTACCTCCTAAACCTCTCCCAGCCCTGCCCATGGCTCTGCAGCCCCAGTGCTGTCTCTTGACCAGTCACTCTGTAGCCAGACACCCTTCCAGAGCCCATGGCAGCCCCTGCTCAACACCCTTTGATGATAACACCCACTACTATTTGCTGGGCTGACACTCTGCCAGGCATTGGGTTAAGCCCTCTAGAGACAGGAACTTACTGAATTGCCCCCAGCACGTTAACAAGGTATTGCTCTTGTCATTCCATTTTCCAGATGACAAAATTAAAGCAAAAGTCTCTTGGAAGCAGAACTGGGACGTGCCTTAGATCTGACTTCACATTATGTCGGTGCGCTTTGGGGCTTTGAGGGCTCCCCAATGCCTTCAGGATCAAGTCCATGGGCCAAGCATGGCATCATCCAGCCTTTTTTTTTTTTTTTCAAGAGGGGAATTTTAATTTTTACTGATGAGCCATGATTTCCTACTAAATACGTAAGAGAGTACAAATTAGCAATAACATATTCTGACATTCAAACTGTAAACTTTCAGAATCATCTTGATCAATATACAAAGCTTCAGTTTCTGGGAAAGTAATGTTTTATTTCAACAATGTTCTTCTCATATGCAAAACAGCTCCTCAAAATAGGGTATTTATCTCCGAATGGCTCAGTTGGTTAAGAGCTCGCTCAAGAGTTTGAGCTCTGAGCAACAGCGGTTCGAGGCCAGCCCGAGCTGAGCAGCCGCTAAGCTGCCAATAGGTAGCAGGATGGCTCAGCTAAAAAAAAAAAAATAGGGTATTTATCAATAAAATTTTATAAAGCTTCCTGTGTGCAAAAGAAATTGACTCTATCACATCAACTACACCCAACTAAAAATCCAAAACATAAAGGCTGGAAGGACCTGAATAGAGCCATATCCTACTAAAGCTATCAAAGATCTACAAACAGAACATGGAACTACCCTCCACCGCTGAGTGCAATGGGGAGGAGAGTGGTAAATCATGGCCTCATAACAACACAGGATAGACTTATTCTTAAATAGGTAGCAACACATATATCAATATCATCTCTATTACAGAGAGACATACCAATACATAAGCGTCCTTTAAGTGAAAAACTCGAAAATCACCTAGGAAATATCAGTTTTTCTGGGTTACAATAATTGAGATGAAAAGGACAGTATTTTACGGGATGATGTAATGTGGCACTGTCTTTCCATGAGGCACATGAAAACATAACTCACTGGCTAGAAAGTTTTAAAATAAACCTACTCTCACTGATAGATACTTAATTAGAAAGGTATATTTACAACTTAGTTTCCTGAATAAAGTAGGATATCAAGGCCTTTTAAACTGTGCCTATGTCTCAGGCCCTATCACCTACCATGCCTTTCTCTGCCTCTCCCCTTCCCCAGACCTCTGCCCCAATAATGTAGAACCCCTTATGGCTCCCAGACACCAGGCAGCCTCACACCTCTGGGCCTTTGCACCTGCTGGTTTTCTGCCTGCAATGTTCTTCCCCTCTTCTACTCATCCCTCAAGGCCTAGGGAAGCTGTCATCCCTTCCTCCATAAAGTTAACTCCTCTCTCCTTTTCGTCCCAACCTAGCTCTGTCACAGCATTTAGCTCAGCTCCAAGAATGAGGCCTGGGTGGGGAGAAGCACAAGCTCTAGATCGGGACAGTCAGCCTGAGGCCTCCACGCACCAGCTGGGGGAGCTTGGGCAAGAGGTTTCCACTCTGTGACTCTGTTTCCTTATCTATAAAATAGGATAACAAGGGCCAGCCGAGTGGCGCATTGGTTAAGAGCTGACTTGGGACGCCAGAGGGCCCTGGTTTGGATCCCACATATGAGGGCCAGTGACACTGCCCTCTACAGCTAGGATGCTGAACAACAGCTCAACCTGGAGCTGGGCTGCCGTGAGTTGCCGGCAACGGCGTAGGCTGCAGCCCCTGTGGCAGTGGGTTGCCATGGGCTACCGTGTGTAGCCAGCAGCCAGCGTGAGCGGCCAGCAGCCGCAGTGAGCGGCCGTCCAGAAGCCGGCGACTGATCTGCCTCACCCGGAAAGAGCGCAATGATGGTGCCAACTTGGGCAAGTGAAGCAACGTCCTCCACAACTAGACTGAAGAACAAAATGACAGCAACTTGTCTGTTCCCCTTCCCCCAATTCCCCAATAAAAAAAAAAATAAATAAATAAATAAATAAAATAGGATAACAAGTCCACACAAAATAGTGTACGTGAATGTTCACAGAAATAACATAGATGTGCATCAACAGATGAATGGGTAAAGTGTGGTACATCCGTACAATGGAATATTATGCAGCAATGAAGTCAAGCACTGATAAATGCTGCAATACAGGTGAATCTTCAAAACATTATTCATGTAAGTGAAGAAGCCAGTCACAAAATCATATTATATGATTCCATTAATATTAAGTGTCCAGAAGAGGTACATCTATAGAGACAGAAAGTAGGTTAGTGGTTGCCTAGGGCTGGGGGGAGGCGGAAATGGAAAGTGTCTGCTAATGGGAATAGGGTTTCAATTAGGGGTGATGAAAAACGTCCTAAAATTGATTGTGATCATTGCACAACTCTATCAATACATTTTTTGAAAAAGCATTGAATTGTACACTTTAAATGGGCCAATTGTATAATATGTAAACCAGATCTCAATAAAGATGTTGTTGTTTTCTTTTTAAACTGGGCAAACAACCTGCTTCTCAGGGCTGCTGTGATGATTAGAGATACTGTGGTCTGCCTCACAGTGGGCACCCATCAATATTTGAATGGGGGACTAGCTGGCATTTTACATACCTGAGGAAAATTCCACTTCCCCTCAGATTTCTGCCCTGGGCTCTCCTCACCCCAGCCAGGGGCCTGGCCTCCAGAAGGGTTTGGGGGGGGGGAGCATGTGAGGGGATGGGGCAGAGCCCTCTCTGGTGCTGGGCTCAGTCTGGAGCTGCAGTTCGATGTTCCCTTAAACTCAGCATCACACAGAGTTTGGCAAGAATGGATGCAGGGCTCCGGAGAAGGTGGGTGAAGCTGCCAACCCAGCTCTAGGGTTCAAATCCCAACTCTGCCATTGACTTGTTCTATAGCCTTGGACAGGTCACTCAACCTCCCTGAGCCTCAGCCTAATAATAATACCTACCACTTACGAGGCTCCCCATGTGCCAGGCGCAAGCTCGGGGCCTAGCAGGCTTCATCTCACAGAACCCTCTCAATGACAGCCCCCCCCCCAGGCTCATGCGTTTATTGTCCTCATTTTATAGACATTGAAATGGAAGCTTAGACTGAAGACTCTTGCCCGGGACACATGACTGGGAAGTGTGAGAGCTGAGGCCTCATCCAGAGCCTGCCCTCAGCACAGGCCCCCTGCTCTAAATGCCACATGATTGATGCCAGGACTCATGAGGCTGCGCCTGACAGGCCTGGCCCTCGGGTCCTGCTGATGGAGGCTCTGGCCAGGCACTGCCCGAACATTTTACATCCCATCCTTATTCAGCCCTGGGAAGCATGTTAGCCCTATTTTAGAGATGAGGAAACCAGGGTGCGGTCGGAACCTAAACCCAGGCAGTCTGACCCTTGAGCCCCAGCCCCTATACCATCCCACCTCCCCTGAGCAGGAAAGGGGCCCCCCTGCATTGACCACCTGAGCTCGGGGTCCATGGGGATGAGGGGCCAGTAGTGTTCTGCCTGGTTCGTGGCAGGGGGAGGGGAGAGCCATTCTGCACTGAATGGGTCAGAGGCCAAGGTCATGGCATCACCACAGAGGATTCAGGACAACCCTGGTTCTGGGGACCTAAACCGAGGTCTCCATGGGGTGGGGAGGGTGATGAAGGGGACAGGCAGCCTCGGGCTCAGCTGGGAGCACAGGCAGGCAGGATGCCAACGGGAGAGCCCCAAGTCTAGTCAGGAGCCAAGGCAGGGCGCCCACCCCTCCCCTCCCCCTCCACGAGCTCCCCACCTTTCATTCCTCCTTGGTAATGTGGGTAGCCAGGGAGCATCCTGCCCCACACCCTGTGGCTCCCTGAACTTGCCCCATCCCAGCACCTCCTACACTGTGTCCCTTCCTCTGAATGGGACAGGCCAGCTGCTGAACCCCAGGGCAGGCGCTTCCCCTGGACCGAGGAGTGTCTGCGGGAGAATGCAAGCTCACACTTGCTGAGCACACGGACCTCCCATCAGGCACCCACCCAGGTGCTTTGTGTTCAGTGATTTAATTCCCACCAGGTCCCTGGGAGAGAGGCGCTGTTGTGATTCCTCCTGTGTGAGAGGAAGGAGCCCGAGGCTCAGGGAAGTACAGTGATGTGCCTGCTCACCGGCCGGAGCGGGAGCCAGGATTTGAACAGAAGGCTGTTAGGAACCGGAGCTCTTAACCACTGTGACATCCTGCCGTGGGGGAGTGGGAGCGGGGGTGGGGGTGGGGGAGGAGAGAACAGCCGGAGAGCAAAAGCCAGACTGAGAGGGAGAAGCGAGCTGAGAGTCTTACAGCTCCAAGCCGCCTGTGGGTTTGAGGGGGGAAAGATTACTTCAGCTTTTAGAGGTGAGGCTGGCATGTACCAGACCCGGTGGGGGTGGGGGTGGAAGCGAGTGCATGGCCGAGAGCAGGGGTGTTCTGAGCCTGTTCCAGCGGCTACAAAGACAGATGATGCCATGCAATGGTACAACGCAGCAGCCCCGGTGGGACACACTGCTCCCCAACCCCAGTCACCTTCAGAGCCAAGGGCGCCTGGGCGCCTCTGAGCCCCGCTGCCTCCTTCTCACTGTCACCCTTCCCCGCACCCACACCCACGCTCCCTGAGGCTCTCTGGCCTCTGCTCATTCCGTTCCCTCAACTGTGTCCCCACTGCCTACCTCTTACTTATTCCTGGGCATCGAGGAAGCCTATTGGATGCCTCCTGGGCTCCACTGATGCCTGCAGGTCCCCATCTCAGCTCTTATTTCTCTCTTTGGCTCTTCTACTCTCTCTCCCCGCCACATTCCCCCCCACTCCGTGCCCAGCACAGGACTTGGCTGGCAAACAGTAATGCTCAATAAATGTTTGATGAGCTCAATTCACCGTCAAATTTAAAGATCATGCCAATAACTCAGTCCTTTCCTCAGACTTAGCACAGATACATGTTGCCTCACCCTGGAAGCCCCCTCCCCAGGCCAAAGGGGAAGAGGTGGGGACATTCACATGGCCTCCGTCAAAGAACTTCAGCTAAGAACTGCCTGCCCAGGGCACAGAGGTACCAAGGGAAGAAGGATTCATTCCCTGACTCCTTGTGCTCTCCGCGGTCCAGGGAGGGCGCTAAGGCTCTAGCCTGGCTCTGCTGTGTGACCTTGGGCAAGCCATCAGCCTCTCTGGGTCACCTCTTAGGAAAGCAGGCAGGGGCCAGGGCAGCTGGGAAGGGGCTGGGCTGGCAGGGGCACAAGGTGGGGTGCACAAGGAGACGCTGATTCAGGGGATTGAGCGTGGCGGCAGCAGGGTGGACGCCGTGTTTGGACAGCTGCAAGTCCTTAACGGGGATTTCCCCCCTTTTCAACAAATCCCCGTAAAACAGCATTTTGTCCAAGTCAGCGTTTTGTGGCAGCCTGGGCCTCCTCCCAGGGCGGCCAAAGAGGCTGGCTGGGAGTGAGTAGTGCTCTGGGGGTCTTTCAGACCAAGGAAGGATGGGGGGAATGGGCCCCAGCAGGAAGAAGTGGCGTGACTGCAGACCCTGCCCCCCATCATGGCTTTGGGAGGGAAAGGGGCATCAGCTAACAGTGACCCCTTCCCACCAGTCACCTCTCAAAGGGTCCTGTCCCAGGGGTGACCAGCAGAGGGGGCCCAGGTGATCCTATGGAATTGAAAGGCCTGCCCACTCCCCATCCCATCTCGCAGATGAGCTATCAGAGGCCCAGATAAAAAGGGGGGCCTGAGGGAGGGGGCTCCCAGTGGACCCTGAAGGGGTGTGGCTGGTGTGGCCCTGGCAGCGCCCCTGCAGGGTGGGTGGATTGATCGTGGCCCTGCGCAGGCTCCTTCGGCTCCAAGCCCCCCACCCCAGACGGTGGCTGTAGCTGAGGGAGCGGTGGGGAGCTCTCAGGCAGCCCCGGGGCCTGGCCAAACCACAGGTATGTTATGAGACGCTTCCTGTTGTGGAGACATTTCTGCGGGATGGGCTGCCCGCTTGCTCCCCCGGTGCCTCCTGTCTCCCGCTCTCCCAGCCT
>NW_017731360.1:3164102-3180326 GCF_001890085.2 Hipposideros armiger | reverse complement strand
CAGCAGCTCCTGGACTCCCATTCCAGCACAGCCACCTACCAACTGGGTGATCTTGGGCAAAGGAATTAACCTCTCTGAACCTCAGTGCCCTCATCTGTGAAAGGATTAGTTGAGAGGATCTGAGCCACCAGCTCCCTCAAGTGTGCTGCCCTGTGCTGCTACCCCGATGGCCAGGAAGTTGACCCCTCAGCCCAACCTCAGCTCCTCCTGCTGCAAAGTAACATTTCCAACCCTTAAAAAACTCAAGTCACTTAAGTGCCGCCAAAGGCCAAGACCTTGTGAAAGTTCCCTGAAGTCAATTTTCTGGCCTTCTAGGCCTTTCCTCTGACTGCTCTTGAGATGAAACTGACCTGGGGGTCTCACAGCCTGCTCAGAGCTAGGATGGAGCTGGGAGAGGAGCAGAGGGCATGACACTGGGCACGATGCCCACCCCCAACTGCCCAGCTGGGCAGCTCCAGACTTCTCCAGGGTTCCTGAGCCTCTACTCCCCCCACCTCTCTCTCAGCTTGTGGAAATTGGGAAGCCCTTCCCTGTTCTTCTTTCCTGAGTTTCAGGTGAAAGGGGGTCCTGTTTCCTACTCAAGGCTCAGACTCTTCCCCACCCCTTCCTCAGGGGCATCTCACTATGGACGCTTCCCCCATCCACCCAGTCTCCAGCCTCTCCATCCCATGTCCACACAGGCCTAACCCCACTTCCAGCCACCCTTATCTCTCTCCAGCCCTTCTCAGCCAAGCTTTTTGAAAGAACTGTCTTTACCCCTCACCCGCACTCACTGTTCACTCCCCACCCTCTTGCTACCTTCTCTCTAGCACTGAATTCGCCCTGTGACTCTGCTCTCTTCCTTCCTATAAAGCAGCGGTTCTCAACCTGTGGGTCACGACCCCTTTGGGGGTCGAAAGACCCTTTCACAGGGGTCACCTAAAACCATCGGAAAACAAAAAGATATTTACATTATGATTCATAACAAATCAAAACTGTAAGCAAAATTACAGTTATAGAGTAGCAACGAAAATAATTTTATGGTTGAGGGGTCACCACAACATGAGGAACTGTATTAAGGGGTCGCAGCATTAGGAAGGTTGAGAACCGCTGCTATAAAGGTTCCTCCTCCGATTCCTCTCTGTTCCCTTCTTCTGCCCACTCTGCAGACCCAAGCTTGCCCCAAGTCACTGGCTCAGGCCTCACCTCTTCTTTCTGGATGTTTCTCCTGCAGTTTTCAGGTCTCACCAATCCCATCCCATCACCAAGGACGCCCACATCTGTCTCCAGCTACGACTTCTCTCCTGAGCCCCAGGCCCTTGTGTTCGATTATGAGCTAAGCATTTTCTCCTGGCTTGCCCTTAGATACCTCCACTCAAACTGCTGTCATTACCTTCTCCCCCATTACTTGCTTCTCCCCAACTCCCAGGTGCCAAGGCCAGAAATCTGGACATCACTTCTGACCCTTCCTCCCTTATAAGGCAGTAGTCACTCTAGCCTATGTAATGCCTTAGCACAATGCAAAAAGGCAACCCCTCCTTTCATCCAACTCAGGCCTTACTCATTGCCTTTCCTGGGTGCCCTTGTTCAGTAGCCAACCTGCACAACTGTACATGACAGCCCTATTCCTTTACCCTCAAACCCCCAATCCAATCTTGTGAACTCAGTCTCCTCTACTTCTCTCACTTCTGTTCCTTCCCTATACTTTCTGCCCTAATACAGACCTTCTACTCTCCCGACAGACAGCCCAGAGTCTGGCACATCCCAGCCACTCAGCAAAGGTTTGTTAAATTAAATTGCTAAAACCTCGCCTGGGTTATCATAATAGCCTCTCTCCCATCCCTCACTCTCAGCTTCTCTGTTTTCCTCAATACATCCTATAAATACTGCAGTAGTACTTCTTAAACTTCAATGTGCATCAGGTAGTGTTTTAAAACACAGGTTCTTGGCCTGGCCCAGTGGCTCAGTTGGTTAGAGCGCTAGCTCTGAGCAACAGCGTTGCCGGTTCAATTCCCACATGGGCCAGTGAGCTGCTGTTGAGCTGCCGATGGGCAGCCGGATGGCTCAGCTGGTGAGAGCATGTGCTCTTAACAAAAAGGTTGCCAGTTTGACTCCTGCATGGAATGGTGGGCTGCCCTCCCCACCCCCGCAACTAGTTTGAAAGCATCGACTGGACTTGGAGCTGAGCTTGTGCGCTCCACAACTAAGACTGAAAGACAACAACTTGACTTGGAGCTGATGGGTCCTGGAAAAACACAATGTTCCCCTTCCCCAATTCTCCAACACTGTTCCCTTCCCCGATAAAATCTTTTAAAAAAAAAAAAACCAGATTCTTAAGCCCCTGCAGGGAAACTGATTCAGTAGATGTGGGGTAGGGCCCAACATCTGCATCTATAACAAGCTCCCAGGTGCTGCTGTTGCTGCTGCCTGTCTGTGGACCACACTTTGGCACAGCTCTGCCCATGGCCCTCCCCGCCTCTGGATTCTCCAGTGACTCCCTAGTACCAATACGATAAATTCCATGTTATCCTCACGTGGTTTCCTGGAGGAGGGTGCATACTTTAGACTCAACAGGATGTGAACCAACTAAGATGAGGGTGGAAAGATTGATGGTGAGCCCCCCAAAGCCCTGAGATCACGACTGGGGGTGGCACCCTGTCTAAAGACTGGAGATCAGCTCCTTGTGGGAGCCATGTGGGAGCCCATCTTCCTTTCTGCCCCTTCCTTTCTGTCTCTGTGTCACTAAATCCAACTCCACACCTGCCTATGTATCTCAGGCACCCCGTGGTGTGTCTCTCCTCCTACCTCTGTGTCACTATCACATGTGTCTGTCCATCTCTGTGACCCTGTGTTATCTTTCTCTCTCCTATATCCTTGTACCGAGATCCAGACAGGGATCTGTGAATCTCTAGCTATGGGTCACTTGATGGAACCCTCCAGAAGGCCAGCACTTATGGCCTTGACACTCATGCTAACTAACTTCAGGTCTGTGTTTGACCCCCATGGACAATCCCTGAGCAGCCCCACAAGGTCTGCATGGGGACTTGTGGGGTCCAGTGCCTTGAGCTGAGCTCTCTGTCCTACAGGATCAATATGAGACTCTGACTCCCTCAGATTTAAATGTGCAGGTGTGAAAACTGCTCCAAAGCCAAAGAGCCACCTGGAACCTGGGAGTTGGGGGGTGAGGGGGTGGCAGGCTGGAGCACGGCTGCCTGGGGGCCGCCTCATCATCCAGGCAGCTGGCAGGACCTGAGTGGAGTGCTGACCCTGACCCGCCAGGCTTCAGTTCCGTCAAGGGTCCCCACACCCTCACCCTTGCAGGTTAGGCTCCCAGACCCCACGGGACCTCAATTTGGAAGCATTGGAAGAAGGCTTGAAGGACAGGTCAGAGTTCAATGAGCCCTGAGGGGCAGGTGATGGCGGAATATACCAAGCTGAGAGCAGAGCAAACGTCAGGGCAAGGGAGATGCAGGGGAGAGGGGGCGGTCCTGGGGGGATGTTCAAGAGGCAGAGAACCTATGGGTTTGGAACTTGAGAGAGAGAGACAGAGGCTGGAGATAAAAATAGGGCTTCACTGACAGAGTTGCTGCAGCCTGGTTGAGGGCCATGGACTCACCCTTGGGGAAAACACCCACATTTAGGGGGTGAGAGGAGCCCACCGCACCCCTGAGCGCCAGGATCCTGATATCCAGACACCCCAAGCTTCTCAGTGTTTCCCTATACCCACCTGCCTACCTTCACCTGCATAATCTCTGCCTGATTGTCCTTTCTGTCTCTCTCCAGGCAAACATGTTATTCCTTATTTAAGACCCAGCTCAAATGCCTCCTTTTCCATGCAGCCTTCCCAGTCTCCCTCAGGCAGAACACCTCCTGCTCCTGGGCAGCTCTCCCCCCACCCTCACCTCATCCCTGACTGGGGCTTGGCACACAGTAGGTGCTCAGTACAGTCTGCAGCCCAAGAACTCCAGCTCCAGGCCTCTGACCACCCATCTCCCCCCTCCAGCCAAGCCCACAGGGTGCCCTCTCATAGAACCCCTTTTTCTTTGTGGCTCTTCCAGAGTCCTTCTCAGCTCTGGGCTGGAGGGGACTGGGGCTGAACCTCCTCCCCGCAGGCAACTAGATCCACCTCCCTGGCCCCCAGTCTCTGCTCATCTCTGAGACCAGACACCCCATTACTCCACTGGGGAGGAGCATCTTGAGGCAACTAATTAGGGAGGTAGGAATAGCCCGGCGGGGGGCAGATGACTCAGATGAGGTCCAGCAGTGGGCAGCACCCTGGATAACAATGTATCCGCAGGCAGGTGGCCAGAGGACTGGCGCTTTCCCTCCTGGGGTTCAGGCCTCAGCTGGTGCCATCACTCTCAGTTCGCAGCAAAGGCCTTGAGCTTCTGGCCAGGGCCGGACACTGAAGGGTGCCCCCAGACCCAGCCACCCCCAGGCCTCAGGCCAGGCCAGGCGGGGCCTCCTCACTGCCAATCCTTTGCCTTCTGGTTCACATTTGCAGCCTTTTCCGGAGCGCCACCCGCCGCCCGCTGCCTTCCCACGCCTGCCAAAATTCCTGGGCCTTCGTGGCTTTCCCGCGTGGTGGCGGCAGCAGCAGCAGCGGGCTGCAGGAGGGGCTGGGCTGGGCAGGGAAGGGGCCGGCAGGAGCGCAGCCAGGCCACTGCACCAGGGCAGGCCGAGCAAACATGAGCCCACGCCAAGGAGCCAGGGTGAAATAGTTCACAAATGAGAAAAAGCTGCTTCCGAGTTGGGCCGGGATTTTAAAGCCCAGGCCGCAGGGAGCTGAGGTCACCTGCAGAGGGGCTGCCTGCTGGACATCCTGGGCCTGGGAGGTGGAGGGCCTTCCGCCAGGGCAGGAAGGAGCAAGGTTAGAGAGAGCAGCCAGCAGTGGGCTCATCCAGCTCGGGACGTCAGAGAACCATACCCCCAAATCTATCTTACCTTTTAAGTCAGAGGGGCCTCTGAAGGTCCCAGCAGAGGCAAAGCCTGAGGATGAAAGAGAGAAACAATAAGGAAGATGCCAGGAGCCCGGGAAGCCTCCTGCCCTAACTTATAGCCACCCCAGTGCCTGCCCCGGGCTTCTTACCAAGAGCTCCTGCTGGAACATTGGCCTTACCCTCAACCTCTCCTCCCAGGAAGCCAGAATGTGACTCCCTTCATTCATTTCATGCACACTTAGGCATGTCCCCAGGGTGCCTGGCTCTGAGTTAATGGAGTTCCTCCTGTTCTATGGCCCAGGCTGAGGAAGCCCGTTCTGTGTGCCAGTGTACATCCTAGAGAAGTCCCTACTATATATCAGGCCTGGGCTGGAGCGGCTATGCTATAGGCTAGGGTTCCTGCCTGGGGAAGCTCCTACTGTGTGGGGGACCCTAGGCTGGGCCTTCGGACACAGCAATGGTCCAGCACCATGCCCTGCCCTGCCCTAATTAGCTGGAGGCATCAAACAAGTAGCCACCACACAATTGGCAAAGCTCTCGGGGCTGTGGGGACACAGACCAGGGAACATTGCCTCCCCTTTGAGTTTGCCCAGAAGGCTGCATGTAGGAAGGGACACTGGAGCTGGATCCTGAAGGGTGAATGGGAATCTGAAAGGCAGACAAAGTAAGAGAAGAAATTTCTGACAGTAGGGAGCTATTTGGCAAATTCAGGGAAGATCCAGAAGCACTGTGGGGTTGAGAGGACAAGCAGGAACGGAGAAAGCTGGGCAACCTAATAAGGAGCCTTGAATGCCAGCCATGCTTGCGTTTCTCTGGAAGGCAATGGGGAGCCATGGAAAGCTGTTGAGTGGGGAGGTGATGTGGTCAGAGCCCTGAATGACCAGGTCCCCATTTCTGCCTCAATCAACTATGATGCCAGGCTGTCGTAAGCCCTAGTCCAAGTCACAGGGGAACTGGGGCTGCAGTCCAGGTCCAGGCGTGACTCTTGGGTGGATGGGGAGGGGACACCCAGCCAGCCCACCTGGCAGGGAGGCCTACTGGCCGCGTCACTCTCTCCCCCAGCTGCTTGCTCGCCTCTGCCCACTCCCATGGAAACTCTGACATCCCGGCCCTGTCTTTCACTGAACAAGCAGCCAGATGCCGAAGCCAGCGGCTCCTAGGCCTCCTCTCCAACTCAGCTGAGCCCTGTCTCCATCCCCACCACTCTAAACACCATGACCCCAGGGGTGGGTTATGAGGCTGATCTCTGAGGGCCCAGCCTGGCTGAGGTAGCTTGGGCGGGAGGTCCTCACCGCCCAACTCAACCCCAGCTTCTCTGACCCCAGCCCCCACTCCCTGCCACAAGGCTTGGGGAGGGGAGGGGAGTTCTGTTGGATCTGAATTTTGAAGGATGAACATGGATTTAACTGGGTGGTGATGGGGAGAGGCAATCAGTCCAGGCAACAGCATGTGTGAGGGTATGAAGGTGTGAAAGCCAGGGATGGACATAAAAAATAAACAAACAAATGGGCTAACTAAACATAACTAACATTTACTGTGCATCTACTACGTGCCATGCATTGCTCTTCTCGTGGATTATCTCATTTAATCCTCACAACAATCCAGTGAAGTAGGTCCTTTGTCTTCCCTTTTTACAGATGGGAAACCAAGGAACTGAGAGGTTAAGTAACTGGCCCAAGGTCACACAGCTCATGAGGAGTAGAGCCCGATTTTGGACTTAGGCTGTTGGCTCCAGAGACTGGGCTCTTAACTTCTCTACCATAGGGGTGATCTGAGATGAGAAGGGCTGGTCAGCCAGAGAAATGCCTTGAATATCAGGATGAGAGACCCCAGGCCCAGCTTAAAGCTGGCTCCCCATCCTCTCCACCCATGTTAGCCCTTAATAATAATGGTCTCTAAATCCCAAGTACATTTTATGCGCCAGACACAGCACTAGGTGCACACCGGGCATTATTTTATCAAACGCTCCCGTAACCCGGTAAGGCAGGAATTGCTGTCCTGTTTTTCTGAAGGGTGCCCTGAGGCCCAGAGAGGTAACGTCCGTTCTCTGAGATTACAGGGCTAGAAGCGCAGGGTCCAGTTCTGAGCTTTGGAGCTTTCCCGGCCCCACAAAACGGCCAAACCCTGGACACTTGGGCTTCCCAGAGACCTCAGCTACAGGTCCTTCTCCCTACTTCTTCCCCACCCCAACCTGTGCTGCCACAACCCAGGTGGCAACATGGACGGCAAGGCTGGAAAGAGCGTGGGCAGCTCCCATCAAGGGCCTCAAGGGCCCAGTGGGCCAAGGCTCCCTCTGTCCTACAAAATAAGAAGCTCAGCGGGTGGGTGTGCCAGGGCAGCGCCTGGGCCAACTTCAATGGGACTCTGTTCTTCACCTCCACCCCCAGCTGCCTTTCCTAATCTCCTCCTTGAGCCCCTCCCCTGGCGACATCGCCTCCTTGCACAGAGCCTGCTGCCAGCTAAATCCCAGGCCAGATGTGGGTGGGACCGCATGTACCCTCCAGCCCCCATGAGCTTCTAAGAGCTGCTAGGCTTCCAAGGAGGCTGGCCAGCACCCTGGGCCCACTTCCTCATCCCAGCTGCCCACACTGAGGCGCTGGTGACCATAAGGCGAATAGTCGGCCTCTCCCAGCGATGGACTCATGGAAAAAGTCCCCGCTGTCTGAGTCCCTACCATGAGCAGGCCCTGAGCTGAGTCTTGCTTACAAAATCAGGATGGGTTAAGAGCCCAGCTTCATGCGTTCTAGTCCCAGCCCTACCTCTTATGAGCACATGACCTCACTCGTCTGTGCCTCAGCTTCTTCGTCAATAAAATGGGAACAATTCCTACTTCATAAAGCATTTGTGAGGATTAAACGAGTTAATTTCACGTAGCAGACTTCAAGCAGTGCTTGACATAGAGGAACATTTGATAAATGTTCATTATTATTACATTATTAGCATCATCATTACCGTGAAAACCCCCTAAAAGCCCTGTGATGTTAGATTATAAACACTATTTTACAAGAGAAGACATTGAGGCTCCGAGAGAAGTCACTTGCCCAAGTTCGCCCAGCTAGTCAGCCAGCGGTGGATGACTCCAGAGTTTAGACCGAAGCTGTGAGTCCACAGATGATGAGGACAGCCTCACAGCTCCCAGGAGCTGAAGCAATGTGTTCTGGTGGTGAGGATGGGGGGTCCTCCAAGCCCCCTCAGCCCCTCCTGTCTGACCCCCAGGGGCTCCCTCACCCAAACCCCTGCTGCTGCTGCAGGACAGGACTCTGCATTCCTGGCTAAGCAGCTGGATTTGCTGTGCTCTAGGAACTATGAAAAGAATGTTTGCCACGAGCTGAGCCCATGGTCGCCTGTCAGAGGGAGCACGGCCTGGAGGGCCCACGCAGAGTTGCATGGCGGTCAGCAGCCGCCACAGTGGGAGGGAAGGAGGCGAGGCAGAAAACATCTGGGTATTGAGGGCTGTGGATGTTGGGTGGGGGGTAGATAACAAAGAGTCGGCCTCCTAGGACCTTTCAGACGAGGAAAAATGACCCCTCCATCCCACAATCTGTGTTGCTCTGAAGAGAGCCATTGCATTGCACTGGCCCATCTCATAGATGGGATTATAGAGACCCAGAGAAGAACTCACCTGAGGACACACAGCAGCCAATGGCAGAACTGAGACAAGAGACCAGGACCCCCTCCTCCCAGAGGCTGCCCTCCTTCACAGGGACCATGGGGCCCACAGTTCTTAGATACTATAACACACCGTCCCAGCCCTCACCGTTCTGGGCTCTCTCTGGGCCTGGCTTTTCATGCCTACTATTGCCCCATGTTCCTCACCCCCTGAAAGCACTTTGTGCTATGAAAATGCCTGGCGCACTGTGCATGCTCGACACTTAAACACCTCTTCCTTTCCCCACCAAACCAAGCCCTGAAGAGGGCAGTTACCCAGGGGTCAGTGGGAAGAACATGAGCTGTGCGTGCTCACAGACCTGGGAACGAATCCCGGCTTGGCACTCAGCAAGGTGACACTTGGCCAGGTTACTGACCTCTCAGAGCCTCCATGTCCCTCTCTTAAATGGGTCGCCAATCCCTGTCTTATGGCATTGTTACGGCATTAAATGAGATGAGCTAACATAGGACCTGGCACAAAATAGGTGCCCGATAAACTCTTATTGTTCCCCTTCCCCAAAGGGACAGAAAGAAGAATTGAAATTAGAGAACTTCAGGTGACAAGGTTCCCTCCACCCCAGGTTCCTGATGGGCCCTACTAGGAGGAGCAGCCTCTGGGAGAAAGGGAGCCCTGCGCCCAGGGTCCTGGCCTCTGGTCTCAATCCTGCCACTGGCTGCTGAGTGACCTCAGGCAAGTTCCTCTGAGTCTCCCTAAGCCCATCCATAACACCAGCATGGCTCTCCCATGAGGCACTAACTCTCTGCCACCCACTTCTTCTGCCCTCTAAGAGCCAGGAATCCGCCTATCCAGGTTGCATGGCAATAGTCACCTCCCAACTCAAAACTTTCCAAGAATCTGAATGGAAGCAGGGCTCGGTCCTCCGCAGTCCCCTTCCAGGATCTAATCAGAGAGCTTGTATCAGACACCCATCCGAAGTCTGAGTGAAAGTTCCATGCACTGCATCCTGATCACATGTGTGACCTGGGACCACTTCTCACTTCTCTGCAGCCAAAACGACCCTGGAGACAAGTGTTTGCTTTCCCATTTGATGGACGGGGAAGCTGAGGCACAGAGATGGGGAGTTCCTTTACCCAGCGTCACCTGGAAAGTAACCCAGGCCCGTCTGACGCCCAGGGCCAGTGCTTTCCTTCACCGCATGCACTGCCTTTACCCAAGATCTGCTGTCCTCACCCCACCATACTATAAATGCCCACAAAACAGAGTGGGTCTGGAATTCCCTACCTGGGAGTGGCCTCCCTGGATGATGTCTGGGCACTCATGTGTAACGTGTAGCCTCATATACCCACTTGGGCTTCTGTACACACCCCAGCCCTCCCAGATACTACCCGCCAACTCATGGCCACACTCGACAGCCAGATCCATGCCATCTCAGCATACCAGTCCCCAGGGTCCAAACCCATTATCTCCCCTTCACCTGCCTCCTCTGGGGACAGGCCACAGCCCCCAGTGCAAAGCTCCTGGCCTGCTCTCTCCTCATAACAAATCAAATCTCTCAAATCTCTCCTCTTACTCCTCTCCGTTTATAGCCTCCTCTCATCCCCATGGCAACTACTCACCTCAGCCCCCAGCACCTTTCTCCTCAAACTCTGCCCAGCCTCCTCAGTCTTCTCTTTGCCTATAAGATCCCCCTTTGTCCTTGACCCCCAGAGAAACCAGAGCGATAGCCACATTGCATCACTCTGCGCTCACACCCTTTCTCTGGACAAGGCCCTTGGAAATCCGACCTCAAAGTAGTGATCAGTCCCTCCCACTCACTCCCGGCCCCCCCCCCCATGAGCCCAACAGCTACTCACTGCCCCTTGAGAGAGCTCTGCAGCTTCCCACCTCCACACCTTCGCACATACTGTTCCCTGGCTGGAATGCTCCTCCCGTTCACCCTTTCTACCCCCTGCACCCATCAAAGTTCTCGTTTCTCCTTGAAAGCCCTAGCCAGGTGTGCCTCCCTGACTGTCCCTCCCTCACACCCTTTGGTGTGCCTCTTCGGGCACCCTGGGACATGGCTGCACCTCGTATGAGAGGTTGCTGTGCCTCTCTGGCTCTTCCACCCCAAATCTGCAAGTGCCTCGGGCCAGAGATGGGACCAGCTCATCTGAGGCTCCACTTTCTTACAAGGGGAGCCCCATGCCTGCCACTGGGGGGCTGGGGTTGGGGCAGCAGGGCAGGGAAGCTGGGGCTCTCACAACCTCTGGTCTGGCTCCGGCCCAGGGTAGAGGTGGCAGCAGAAAGTGCTCAGGCTGACAGCCCTGTTTGGTGTCTTTCCCCTCCCTCTTGTTAGCTGACACATTCCCTTCCATTTTTTCTTTCCCCTTCCTCTGAGCCAAAGAGTGGAAACATTTTACTGTGATGGACAAAGTGAAACCGGAGAGAGAGAGGCCCCAGTGAGTGTGTCTGAGTGTGTGAGTGTGAGTGTTGTCCTGTCTGAAACGTTTGGCTGGGCCATGTGGGGCCGGCCATGTGTGCATAGGAGTTTGGATGTGTGTGCATGTGGCACATGCCCTGTTATTGTTTCAGCATCTGTGGTGATGCGTGTTTCCGTAGAACACGTTCGCGTGTGTGATTGTGTGTGACTGTCAGCGGGAGGGAGTGGAGTGTAGCTGTGCCAGTATGTCTGTGGTGTGTCCTCATTATCGTTTGAGGGTGATTATGTGTCCAAGTGTCTGTAGGTGTTCACCAGCCCAGCAGGAGGCCACTGGGGGCATCTGTGCCCTGACAGGGACCACCAACTCCCCACAGTGCCTCCTCAGACCCTCACCTCCTCCCCTGGGCTCTACAATGGGCTCCCTGAGGGCCCCCACCTGCTCAGGGCAGTGGGGTTCAGTCCCCAGAAAGGGACCCCAGGCTGCCTGCCCCTCCCCATCTCAACCCCACAGCCCCAAGACCTTCCAAATGCTCATGGCAGCTCCTGGGAGGCTACCTCTGCTAAGGGCACTCCGAGGAAGGGATGGACTCTCCCCACCAGACAAGGGCACAGGCCTTCACAAGAGGCACTAAGGCAGGCAGCAGGAAGGATGTGTGCATCGCCAGGGTCCCTTAGGGAGGTCAGTGGCATTTCTGTGTCAGGAACCTGGCATGTTCTCACACACACACACACACTGAGGGTATCACACACTTACTGACACACACATTAAGAACATACTGGCAGCACTCGCTGTCCCCCTCACCGCCACAAGTGCGCACACTGACAGGCTTGCACACAGGAACACACACGCACACAACAAGCAAACGCAGAGGGCCTGCCTTTACCCAGCTCGCCATTCCTGGGCTCCTCTGGCTGAAGAGTGTTTCTCTGCCCCAGGGACTCCTGGGGTTACTGTGTCTCCAGCCTAGAGACAGATACATTGAGGAAGTCTTGGGGCTCTCAGACCCCAGTCCCTCTGGGCCAGGCAACAGCCCCCTTACCCCTGCAAGCCTCAGTCCTGAGCTGGGGGGAGGTGCTGAGCCTCTGGCGGGGACATTCCACAGAACCTCAGTCTCCAGTTTGGGGGGTGCTGCCAGGACACCTAGAATAGGAGGGACGTGGGGGCAGAAGCAGAAAAACGAGAGAAACTGGAAGGTGGCCAGCAAACCAGACTTGGCAGAGAGAGAGGGAGGGGTGGAAGAGAGCTGAAGGGCTTCCCTGCCTGGGGCTAGAGGGGTCTCTAAGGACCCTCACTCCCTCCTCTCTCCTCCATCACCCTGCCAAGGAAACTCTGTCATTCCCATTTCACAGGTGGAAGGGGACATTCCAGGAGGCGAAGTGACATCTTCAGGGAATCCACGGGGACTGTCTGACGATGGAGACCCTCTTCTGGCAGAGGGAGGGCGGAGGGGGCTTTATCTAGGATTCTGCCTGGGCAGCTCAGGCGGGAGTTGTGGGGGATGTGGAGCAGGGAACCGGATGGGCTCCCCCATCCTACTGCCGACCCCTGGCCCGAGTCCCCTTCCCTGTCCCACCCCGAGTCTGAGGAGGCCCTGGCCCAGCTGTCCGGGACAGTCTTGGGGATGCCTGGGCGGGTCCTGCCCTCAGAGCACCCCCCAAGAGCTTGCAGCCGCGCCAGTCTCTCTGCCTTTACCTGCAGGGCGGCCGCCTGGCGCGGCTCCCAGCCCTCGAGGGCGGCCCGGGGCGCGCGGGCTCGGCGGAGGGGGCGTCGGCGGATCGGGGGCGTCGTCGGGGTCCGCGCCGGCGGGTCTCTGCGTCGCTCTGCCGGCCGCCCTCGCGGTTGCCGGAGTGGGCGGGAGGGGGGAAGAGGCGGAGCGGGCCGCGGGGAGGGGCGCGGCGGGGCGGGGCCTCCACCCTCCTCTTTCCACAGCCACGGCCAAAGCCCGCGCGCCCCGCCCGGCCCGCGCGCCCAGCAGGGCCTGGACGTCGGCCTCCCTCCCCAAGACCCACTCTGAGACACCCCCACAACCACACACATCCCAGGAAGGGGCATGTCGTCCCCCAGTCACCCTCACGCACCCTGTGCCCGCAAGGCTCCTGCCCTCAAGGGCTACCGTCTAGGGGGACAGCGGACCCGGCCACTGACAAGGAGGGCATGGAGTTTTCAGTGCGGGGAAGGGGCAGCACAGGGCTTGTGGTCCATAAAGGAGTAGTCACGGAAGGCTTCCTGCAAATGGTGACCTAGGCTAAGGGGGGAGGATTCACAGGGAAGAGTGAGGGGGGGTGGCTGTAATCTGCACATTGGGGTTTAGCGCGGTGAGCCTGCGTGCCGAGACGGGCAGAGGCCAGCCAGATGCTGCGAGATCTCGCACTCCACGCTGAAGCTCGTCACACTTCACCTTCAGGAAAATGGGAGCCACAGAAGACGCGGGAGCAGCATGCTGATGCGGTCAGAGCTGTGCTTTCAGAAGAGCTCCCTGACTTCTATGTAGAGAGAAATAGAGGAAGGGACGCCGGTGGGCAGGCTGCCGCAATAACCCTGGTGGTCCACTGAGGTGGACAGTGGGGGTTAGAGGGAAAGGTCAAGTGTGAGGGGAATTAAGGAGGAGGAATAGACAGGATTTGGATGTGGGGATGAGGGGGGGCGGTATGCAGGACAGCACCCAGGTTTCTGGTTAGGCAATGAGGAGGTGGCGGTCCAGGACAAGGAGGGTGGTCGTATGCCTTTAGTTGGACGTGTCAGTGGGACGTCCACGTATCCACAAGGGAGGTGAGGCTTCTGGGCTTGAGATTAGGAGTCAGTCCATGGCGTCCAGATGGAGACTGATGCCACAAGGGTGATGCCCGGGGAAGTGGTGCAGGGAGAAGAGGAAGCCCGGGCCAGGAGGTGGGGACTATCAACATTCAAAGGGCGTGCGGAGGAAGGTCAGCAAAGAAGACCAGAAAGGGGCAGCTGGGGAGTGGGGGAAACCAGGCGAGCAGAGACTCAGAAGGCAAAGGCAGGGTGTTTCTAGAAGGCCAGGGAGGCCTCCAGGGTCAGGTGTCACAGAAGAGTGTCCTTTGGGACTGGCAATTAGGGGTTGGTGGTTGAGGTGAGAGGCAGAGGAAAGGGCAGAAGCCAGGCTGCAGGGACCAAAGAAGCAGCCACAGGGGCCGACACGAGGCCGCCAGTGCAGTGGGGAAGTCCAGAGGAACTGAGGCCAGGAGAAGGGTAGGGTGTGTGTGCGTGCGTGCGTGTGTGTGTGTGTGTGTGTGTGTGTGTGTGTTCTAAATGGGAAAGAGCCAAGCCCTCAACAGGTCCAGAAAAGGAGCAGGCAAGGCCCAAGGCTGCCTGTCTCTGGGTCGGGCCTACCTCATGGCCCCTTCCCCCTCCTCCCGTCTGCCCTCCGAGGGCCTCCCACTTTGCTGTCCCCCTGCCAAGGTACACACCAGCCCCGCCACTCCTCGGTGGGGCCTCTCGCCCTCGCCCACCTCCAGAGCCTGGGCCCACTCCCATCCTACCACTCAGATTGGGGGTATTAGACGTGGTCTTTGGGTCTGGCCTCCCAGCCTGAGCCAGCCCGAGGAACTACAGGGGACCCAGGCTAAGGCACTGCGTGAGGAAAGGGAGAGGACCTGGTTGGCAGGTACCTAAGAGGACACTGGCTGGGGTGGGGAGCAGGGGCCCTCCTCCAGAACTGGTGTGAAAACCAGGCCCTTGATGGGGATCAGAAGGGGGCTGAGTGTTCAGGGAGAGGGTGGGAGCTAAGCAGCAGCGGCTGAAGGTTGACAGCGTGGACTCTGGAGTTAGACTGCCTGGGCTCAAGTCCAAGCGTCACCATTCACCAGCTATGTTACCTAACCTCTGGTGCCTCAGTTTCCTCATCTGAAAAGCTCTCATAGGCTTGTTGTAAGGATTAAATCCATGAATCCACATAGAACATTTTGTTCTGCGTGTTATTCTTAAGGAGGGGAGGGGAGCTCAGTGAAGTGGAGCTGGTGAAGCAAGCCGGCAAGTGAAAGTGAGCTCCCAGGGGCTCCGCGCACACAGACGCTCAAATATACTCAGCCAGTCCCCCACAGTCTCACCCCTGATCCTCCTGACTTACTCCATAAACTTTCCTGAGGCCCTCTGGCCTGGTCCTACGTGGTACATGACCTCCCTTGCCCCCTCTTATTTTTCCCCTGCCGAATACCCTTGCAGCGATGGAGGGCTCCAGCTCCTTCTCCTTTCAACCAGCTTTGGGAGACCTGTCCTGTTGTCCTGTGACCCCAGCGTTCACTGGATCCTCCAGGTGGGCCTCAGCTGCCCATCCTCCAACAGAGGCTGAGACAGCCATGCCATGACCCTGCCGCAGCTGCCTCCTTGTGCACCATCTCTGCACAGCAAACCTCAAGGGAGGAAATGAGTGTCCTAGAACCAGAAGTCTGTAGACTCTCCCACCAGGCTTACCCCTGGGCTAGGCCAAGCCAGACTCCCTGCCAGCCTCCCCATCCCACCTGCCAGCGGCTTCCACCTTTGGTCTCTGGGAGCGCCTGGACTTCAGTCGGTTAGCTTTGTCTGTAGTTACCTGCTGGGTGGCCTTGGACAAGTTACTGTGTCTCTCTGGGCTTCAGTTCCCTCAGCCACAAGAATCAGAGACTGGCCAGAGAGGATTCAAGGACTGTTCTAGGCCTGAGCAGGGGTGTCAAATGGGGTGGGTGGTTAAACTGAACCAGACGAGGCGTGTAACCTGCTTAGCACAGCCCCTGGCTGGGCTGGTGCTGGCACCCGCCTGGTGGTTCCGAACAGGAGCTGAGGAGTCAAGCAGACCTGCGTCTGGATCCTCGTTCTGCCTGTGTCTGCGGGCAAGTGACCTCATTTCTCCAAACCTCAAATTCCTCCTCTTTAACTGCGGAATAATAATAGTCCTTAATAACAACTGCTAACCCGCATAGGGCTCTTACTCAGGCACTAATCTGAGCCCTTTACATAGAGTAACTCATTGAACACAACACCCCTCTGAAATTGGTATTATTGTCCCCACTTTGTAGATGGGAAAATTGAGGCACAGACAGGTTAACTGACTCGCCCATGAGTCACATAGCTAGGAAGTGGGTGAGTTTGAATCAACTCCAGGAAGGCTGGTTCCCCAGTCTTCCCTTTTCCTACCACGCTACAGGGGCTCTTAGAAGAGATAGTGAATAGAAAGGGTTTAACACAAGCCTGGCACATAATAACTGTTAGTAGTTATTATAACTGTTACCACAATTCTCCCATTCCTTCTCAATTGCTATCTTTTTCTTTTTCTTTTTTT
>NW_017731360.1:3120943-3161742 GCF_001890085.2 Hipposideros armiger | reverse complement strand
CCACTCGGCCGGCCCAGGGCTATATTTTTATTAAATGAAAGAATTCACATATAGACACACTCCCTAGGAAACACAAGGAAAGAAACACACACCGAAACACAAAACTGTCCACACGTATGTAACATGTACTGGGTCAGAGCTTGGTGTCCAATATAGGACTATTTGGGTTCAAGTCCTGAATCTACTATGTATTAGCTGTGTGTCTCAGTTTTCTTATCTGCAAAATGGGAATCGTGATAGGGTTATTGTAAATACTAGATGAGAAATTTAGTAAAGCCTTGGATTGCGAGTAACTTGGATTGTGAGTGTTCCGCAAGATGAGCAACCATTTCTAATACATTTTAACTTGGTAAACGAGCAATGTCTTGCAATACGAGTAGTTTGTGTCCGGAGCGAATTATGCTTGCAAACCAAGGTATTACTGTACATGTGAAGTGCTTAGACTCGCATTGGCACATGGCCACTCTTCAATAAATATTAGCTGTTGCTATGAATAACATTTGTCTGTACTCACTCGCACATACTGTCATGCCTATCACACCATCTTCGCAAGCTCCCCTCTAGCCTAGCTTAGTCCTAGGAGCCCTCATGGCTGACAGTCTAGGCCCCCAGAGGTAGGAGGTAAGAGCAGCTGCTTCTCTCGGCATCCTCCAGCGCTATACTTGTGAGGGCCCATGTGTGTGGTGGTTGGGTCGGTGCTGCTCCTCACCAGCTCTGGGTCGATCAGAGAAGGCTTCCTGGAGGAGGCCTCTGGCCAAGCCTGTGAAGTGAGCCAGACTTCAGCAGAAGGGTGCTGTCGTGTGCCTTGGCTCCCTCCATTGTTCCTCACAACACCCACACCCCCCACAACCTCTGCTGCAGCGCCCTCTCTCCACCCCCTTCTCCACAGTAGAAACTTTCCTCTCCTCCTGCCAGAAGCGTAAATTGCCCCCAGGAATGCGCGCATCCCACAGCGCCCCTGGCAGTGGCCAGCAGCCGTCCTGGGGTCAGGCCTGGCCCTACATCAAAGGCTGGGGATTGGTAACAGCGAGGCTCCTCGCCTGCTGCCACCCCCAACCCCCCCCCCACAGGCCCTCTGGCTTCCAGGGAACAGCACATGGTAGCACTTAAGCTCTGGGAGAAGGAAGGGGAGGATGCTTTTCCTGCACCACCCCCCCCAGCCATCCACAATGAACTACTTGTTAGGAGACTATTTTAATTTCACTTAATGCAATTTCTGCTCCTGGGCCTCTGTTGCCACCTCCTTCTCAGACCTGGATGCCCAGTACAAATATAAGGAGGTCAAGCCACCAGGGAAAGGCTTAACCTGAATATGGAAATGCCACTGGTGGGAGTCTGGAGCAGGAATATGGCTCTTACATCAGGGGTACCGGGCTGGTGTTCTGGTCTCCACTCAGGAGGTAAGGGGGGTTGTTTAGGGGAGGGCTCAGAGCTAGCTTGCACAACTCAGGAGGCCAGCAGGAGAGCTCCCGGTGGGTATGGCGGCCACAGACTTCTCAGCCAATGTGCTCTTCCCAGTGCCCTGGGTAGGCAGGCTCTTAGCCTGGCAACCATATGAGCTTTACTTTCAGGTCCTGTGGGTGTGACTGGGGGAAGGGGGCGCTCCCTGGTACTGACCAGCTCCTGAGATTTGCTCCATCAGGTGCATCTTCTAGCAAATTCTGGAAACCCTGGGTTCAGTGGCCACTCTCTGGGACAGTACAGTGGTAATCTGGAGACCCCTGGTGGCCACAGGCTGCAGAGGACAGCCTTTCCTTAGAGCTCTGCCCAGTCACCGCCAACCCCAAAGGCCACCAGCACGGACCCCTCCAGCTCCAGGACTCTGCTGGCCCAGGCTTTCTGGGAACCCTTCTCCTTAGTCAGTCCCTCTCAGATCGCCAGGCACACTTGCCCCATCTTGCTCAGAGGACTTGCCGGGGGGGAATGGCCTAGCCTGGGGTGCGGGTCGGGTCCCAGCCTCACAGTCACAGAAGGCAGAGGGACATGTATTCTCCAATAATTAATTACGAGGTGTTACAGCAGTTAGGTTGCTGGGACTTGTATGTTTGGCTCATTAGGGGACGATGATGAACTGATGTTCTGAATACCTCCGAACCTTTTCCTTTCCCTCAGCCCCTGGACGCACATCGTACAATTGTGGGGCTGTAACTGGGAAAAGTCACTAAGGGGGCTTTGTTTCCACCGCTTGCCGAGCCTGTAATGTTGCACAAAATTAACTCAGGGAAAGGAAATATCCAAAACCTCACGCCGTACAAACGGCTGCTGGAAAGTAGGTTGTGGTGCTGTGAGGAAGGGCGAGGGCCCCCCTGGAGGAGGGAAAGGGTGGTGGAGCTCACTTTTCTTGGCAGGGTCCCGACTCCACACAACTCTTTCCACATCTGGGCCCCGGCATTTCATTCCCTTAATCTCTCCTTCATTCACTCAACTCTAGTGCAATTGGACCCCCGCCTTATACGTGCTAAGAATATAGTTGACCAAAATGGGGTGCCTGGCCCAGGGCCCCAAATTATACCTGGAGGGGGAGGTAGAGGCTTAGAGAAGGATGGGGTCTCAGAGGGAGCATGAGCCTCCCAATGCTTGGAGACACAAAAGCGACCTTTGCTCCTCCTCAGTGGTCTAACCCAGCTGGAGAAGGCAGGTCCTGTGCAAGCTGCCTCTTACTGGTGTTCCCGAACCCTGGTCCTAACCTATAAAACCAAGACACACTTCAAGCACAACGCACAATGCATATATAACCGCTTATCTCAGGCCTGTGTACTAACCCTGGGGGAAGCCTAGGGGCCCCATTCTCCCAACAGTGTGTGTCTAGGCCTCAAGGCCCCAGGCTGTCCCCAAGAACAGTGCTACCAAGTAAGGCCTGACAACCTCTGTTCCCCCTCACTCCTCTTTAAAACTATCCCAAAGCTAGGAGAGGGGACCATGGGCCTGCTCTCCACTCCACAGCGCTAATCAGGTATCTTCAAGAACATGGGCTTTAGAGTCTGGCTGGGACTCTGAGTCCTAGCTTCTCCACTTACTAGCATAGGGCTATGGATAGGCAACTTGTGGCCTCCCCTCCAAAAATGGAATTGTGAATTAGATAATGCATACGAAGTGCTCTGTACAGTGTCTGACACGTGGTAAGCACTTGATAAATGGTACCCAACACCAGCATTTACAAGATCTTTCTAAGCCAAATCCCCTAACTTGGAGGCCAAGAGGCCAGCATAGTCCATTTTAGGTATGTCTATGATAATGGTCTGCTTCTAGATTTTACTACAGAGAGTAGACCCAAAAATGACTCGGAAGGGGCCTCATCTGCTCCCAGGTTTCCCAGGCCCTCTGGTCTGTGGGGGAGAAGCCATTCCTAGACCAGGTAAAATCAAGGCAGAGCCCAGGAACTTATAATAGCTGGTCTCCTCACCCCATTGTAACAACATCCCCAGGGCTAAGCGGAAAGAAAACAGGACAGGATTGGGATTTCACTCAAGAATGTGTCTTTATTGAAGAATTTGTAAGAAAAAAGGATGAGGCCTCTGTAAAAAGAGGAGATGTTGCCTCCAAACAGCAGGGAGGAGGAGAAACCTGGGTGGCTTCCCAGAAGTCAGTGTTTCCAGCACAACAGGCTCCCCTTCCCCTGGCAAGCACTAGAGTGTGTCCCCTACAGCTGACAACTCTTACCCACCCACCCCCCACCCCCCACCCCCGCTCTCCTCCCTGTCCGTCACGCCGGGCCCCCTACAGCCATTTGCCAGTGGTTTTCTGAAGGTCCAGGGATAGGTGTGCTAGGCTTGCCTCTTAATGGGGTCAAAGCAGGTTTCACTTTGGAAAATTCACACAGGAATGTACAATGGTTGAGCTCTTTCTAGTCCAACCAAGGATGACTACATCCAGCCCCGCTGATGGAGAAGGGAGCAAAGGATTTCCCTCTGGAACGCGCACACTCGTGGGGCAAATGGACTTTATTACAGTCTGCTCTTTACTAGCATGGAGAATGGAAAACAAGGTTAGAAGAATATATAACATCCGTGTTCAAAAGTCGCTCAGTTCTAGAGGGCAGAGGGAGCACTGAGGCTTTCTGATTCCAACAAGCGCTCCTGCTGGCTACCCGGGAGTCCTGGGGACTGTCATTCCTCTCCAGCTGGGAGATTGTCCTCAATCCGCCTGATGAATCTCATCCGGATTTCTGTCACACCGTCTCCTTTCAGGGTGTCTTGGACAAACTTGGCCTCCACAGCCATCTGGACCTGGGGAACAGTGGGAAAATGAAGGAGTGGCTGCCTAGCCATGGCCTCTGGGGAACGGTTATGAATAGGGCTATAATTGGCTCATCCATAACTCCTAAAAAAGGGGGGCTGCTTTCCCACAGGACAAGATTGCTAAATCCAATATTCCGTGATAGAAGGCAGTGGTCATGATTCCTAAGGAGACTTATAGCAAAGAACACCCCAGAATGAGACTGTCACCAAATAAGCCAACCTGGAAATGGGTGTTCTGGACTATGGGTGCTGACAGCACCTTCTCCCAGCCTAGGGGGGAGGATCATCACCACATAGAGACGACCAGCATAGATCCTACGCTCAGCAGCACCACCATCTCAGGCAGCAAAGTGCTGGGTGAGCCAAAGGCCTTGCTTTTCTCTCTTATTCCTTCAACCATATATCAAGCCTCTACTACATTTCAGGTGTCCCAGAAGGTAAAGAGCTGCACTCACCATCTCCAAGGCTCCCCGCAACACCCCACACAAGAGATTGGAATAAATAAGGGATGAGTGGTTATCAGGAAGTTCCACAAAGTCCACCAAGGGGTTATTTTCCAATATGAGGGAGAATTCGTCACCAGCAGGGCTCCAATTGGTGATGCTTGGAGTGATGCCCAAGTACATTTTGAACGCCACCTGTTAGGGGACACACAACAGCACAATGGGAAGAGTAGTAGGGGCTGTACAATAAGGAAGGTGATGGGCTGGCACAGGGGTATTAAGTGGCTCGGGAACAAAACTGTGGCCTCTGCAAGATGTTGAAGCTTTAGGTATTCACAGGGCAAAAAATGGAAGATATCTGTGCACAATTCCACACCCCTCTCTTTCAAGGCATCATAAATTAGTCAACAACTTACTGTCCACCTGGACTTCTTAGCAGAAGCAAGCACTGATCTTCTGAGTGGGGTGGCTGCCCCAAACCAGCATCTCAGCGCAGGCAGGCCCCAACCCACTTCCCTGTCCTGTCTGTGCTGTCTGAACCCTTCTTCGTGAAAGCGAATACAGGTCATGGGGGCAGAAGTACTCTGAAGACACCCTTCCCTCTATCCACCCTCCTAATTCGAAACCCTCACAAAACTCTCTCCACTGTCAACCCTCTCTAGGATTTGGGCATGGACAACATGCTCTACAACAGAAAGATCCAACCTTTATGGGTAACTGACACCACAAAGCTATAGGTGTTTTATCATTTATTAATCCTATATTATGTAACACTAACATTAATAGCAACCATTTACTACATGCACACACTATGTTAAGTGCATTCATTTGACCTGAATGATCATGTTCATTTTTTCATTTACTCCTTACAACACTCTGTGAGATAGCTCTTATTTTCTATATTTTAAAGGTAAGGTAACTGGTAATTGAAGAGGTTAAAAGTAACTTACTTAAGACCTGGTTAAGTACTGGAGCCAGAATTTGAGGCCAGACTTGTTTGTATTCTTAAGCCCTATACCACTGTGCTACCTCTTCACAGTTGAGATCTGGCTTTGATTTCAGTGGGACTTTAATCCACAGGGATGATCCCAACCACTCTTCCCTTTTCCATGACTTGTGCTATTCTCAAACCACCAGGAAGGCTTCTTTGGCCCAAACAGCTGCCTAACTCATCTTTTAGGATGCTAGGGGCCTCTCTAAGGGAGACAGAGAGTGGTAAGCAGTGCCTCCCAATGACAATTCTTCAGCATGGCCAGTTGGCCCATGATAATGACCTTGGCGATAACATCTGCAGTTTCCCGAAAGTCATGGCACCTCCCGACATTTGACCGTGCCAAGAAATCTTCAATCAGTCGGACTCCAATGTTATAGCCCCTGGAAAGCAAATGAGAGAACAGACTATATTATGGGGTCTGAATGTCTTACATCTAAACATAAGGCTGTTGGTGATAAAAGGAAAACGGGATTAATTCCAAAACATCCCAATTAATGAGCTCAGAGGAAACTAAAATGTTGGTTACAAAAGGGAGAACCCTGTTCTGGGCTCTAAAGAACCATGTAGAGTCAATGTGCTAGGGAGCCCCATTCTTGTTGCTCCCACAGAGTAGCTCACTCACATTTTGTCCAGCTGTTTATTCACATCTTCATCATTTTCATAGTCTTTGCAAAGCTGAGTGACCAGAGCCCCATAGGTCAGGGTGAAGAGCTCAGAGCTCTAAAAAAAATTCAAAAGGCAGTCAGGACCAAGTCATACAAGAGAAAGTTTGGTAAGAGTCTGGCTTGGCCTCAATGAAACTGTCGCGATTCAAAGGAAGGTCACCTGTGTCTGGTGGGAGAGAACATCATCCCCTATGGAGTTTAGCTTCCCAGGGTCAACGTGGCAGGTATGCAGCCAGATCCACTACAAAATGGCTGCAAAAGGCACCTCATGCACTAAGCAGTCACTGTTCCAACACACCAAGGTGGGCTTCTGCCAACCCAGAACCTCACCACAGCTGCCAAGCCTAAGCTCAAGTCACGAGAATCTGGTGTTAGAGCAGTAATTGTTCACTAGATACTGTGAAAGACAGACCCAAAGCAGGCATTTACAAACTACCCTCTCTGGGTTAGCAGGTGTGACCACTGGCTTCCCCACACCTTAGAATGTCCAGAGTGTCTTAGCCTAGAGTTAAAACTGCACTCCTAAGGCCTCCCCCAGGTCCACGGGGAAGGAAGGAAGTCCTAGACGAAGTCCATGGCATGGATGATAACCCTCTCTTAAGTCACCAGCATGGGAAAAAATAATGTTCCTCTTGACAAATATTATAGCTAGAATGTTTCCCGGAAAGGGGGTAACTGGGAAAGGAATATAATCTTTTGTGTATCTGAAACACAATACTGACCTGGGCTGGTTTCTATTACAGCCAAAGTTAAAATCACAGAAACTCTTTTTGAGGTAAAGTATCCTATCACCTTCCTACCAACAAACAGAGATGAGGAAGGTGAAAGGAATGGCCTAAACCAAGACTACAGAATGAAAGCAGCGGGTCAGGGGGAGGGCATTATCAGTGTTAAACAAAGCGAGAAACATGTTAACAGTGCATTTGAACCAACGGATTCACACAGATGTAAGGCTGAACATCAAAACTGTCACCCAATCACTCCCTTCTGAATAGAGGCTTGTCAAACTTGGAGCCGAGCACCTTTTTGTCTTTATGTCTTCTGGGAAAGAAAGTCCAAGTAATGTTAAGGCCCAAGCTCTGAGGACCCAATGATCCTCACCTCAACCCCATGGCCTAGAGGTGAGGCCACTGCAAGAATAATAATGTGAATGCCTTTTGCTTACATACTGCATTCAATTTTTCATCATCTCATTTTCCATCCCACAATAACTCAGTGAAGCAGAAAGGGCAGGAATTAATCTCATTTTAGAGAAGAGGATACTGAGACTCAGAATAGTTAAGATAATCTGCCCAAGGATAAACAGCTAATACTTGACAAAAGTAATTCTAGGGGACAAAAACCAAGAGTTTCTAAGCCAATGTTCATTCTATCCACTGTTCCCCACAACTACAATATTAATAAACTCCCCCAAAACAAAACTCAGCTGTACTAGGAAGTCAAAGAGAATCAGTTTCAGAATCAGGAAGCTCTCTGAACTCAACTAAAATAGTCATATCAGGGTGTCTCCAAGAGACCACTTACGAATATGGCAAATAAAGATAAGCTAGGAAGAAGGGGAATGCTTTTTTCTCGTAAAGTTAAGGGTTTGGCAATAAAAAGACTTGGGCATGAATGGATGGAGACAATCCAGCAGTAACCAGTCCATAGAATTGGCATCACTGCATTAAGTCAGGAGAGCTTTCCTTCCATTATTAATGAGCCCTTGGATAGAAACTCCAAGAGCCTCAGCCCACCCTGCCAAGTAATACGCATATCATAATGTTATCAAGCCCCTTATACATGCAGCAGCCCCCAATTTACTGATAAGAGAAATTAAGATCCTAGACAGATCTTGCCCATGGTCACAGAATCAATATGCCTAGGATCTGGGAACAGGATCCCTGACCCAGGCTCTCCACACCCTCTCTAATTTGCAAATCTGTCTCCATCTTCAATTAGGAACCAAGCCTATTTGGAAGAGTGTGCGACATAAATATATAACTTAAAGGTCTTCATATTTTAAAAATAGAAGTGGGGTTGTGTATAGAAAAAAAAAACATTCAATCAATGTTTACTATGTACCAGCCACTATCTAATAGGAGGGAGACAGCTAATAAACTGAATTCATAAACTATGTGGTTTGCCAGATGGTGATAAGTGGCAGTCAAGAATCAAAAGCTATACAGACAGACGAAGGCTAAGATCTTTACTAACACGGAGGCTTGCTAGCTGACATTTACTGTCAAAACTGTGTTCTTAGGTGCAGTGTCACACTGCTAGCTTTACATGCATTACTTCAATTAACCCTCAGAACAACCCTATGATACAGATACTATTATTACCTTTTTACATTGATTTTTCAAAGCTGGTGAAATTGATGCTTAGGACAATGAAGAAACTTGCCCAAGGTCACACAGTATATAAGCAGTGAAGTCAGGACTCAATCCCAGATAACACTATACCCCTGTGTTGTGTACTTTTCCTTTTCTTTTTTTCTTTTTTACCATTTAGTAATTTCACAAAAAAAGTAGGTAAAAATAAATCATTTATAATAGCAACAATATAGAAAGTCAAAAAAAATTTTTAATTTTTTTTTAAATTAAAGTTTACTGGGGTGACAACTGTTAGTAAAGTTACATAGGTTTCGGGTGTACAATTCTGTAATACATCATCTATATATCACATTGTGTGTTCACCACCCAGAGTCAGTTCTCCTTCCATCACCATATATTTGATACTTTTCTGACTCTCTCATAGAGTATGTGCTTAGGGACTAGGACTTCATCTCTGCATTTCCCACAACACATAGCACAGAGCTTTGCATATAGTTGGGACTCAAGAAAAGTTTGCTAGACAAATGGGCTGTTTCTGTTTGCACAGGCTAAAAGCAGAGGTCTAGTTACTTGGGTATATTAGCCCTTTAAGTCTTGGAAGGCTTAAGTGGGAGCACAGCAATTAGAAGATTGCTGATTGCAGAAGATTGGGCTGACTGGGAAGAGGGCTGCTAGAGGTGGGGACACCCCAAACAGAGAGGAGAGGAGCACATGAAAATCAGGTGGCTACAAAGATGATCGTGTGGCAAGCCCCAAGTAGGTACCAGTAGGAAATGAATGAAGAGGATACACCAAACCTTCATGTCATTCATTCAATAAATATAGATTGCTTAGTGCCAGGCATAATTCTAGGTGTTGAGACAGAGCAGTGAACAAACCAAATTCCAACTCTCACAGAGTTTACATTCTCACGGGGGGAGACTGAAAATAATATGTAATTTATGATGAAATATTTAAATGAAATAGTGCTATAAAGGAAAACAGTAGAATAAGAGGACAGAGAACTAATCACATGGTCAGAGAAGGCCTCTTTGAGGTGATATTTGAGTAACTGCATGAAGTGATGAGTAAGCTAGGTGACTGCCTGAAGCAGCGACAACAGCAGTTGCAAAAGCTCTGAGGCAGGAGTGTGCTGTTGTCCCTCCATAATCCCTCACTTCACCAAAACTGGGTGAACACTGGAGCTGGGGGCGGACACTGCAGTTCCTGCTAAAGTGGTATTAAAAGATTTCAATATTGATTTCAGGTAAAAAAAAAAAAAGGTACAAAACAAGAGCAAGATATGAAAACTAAGCAGGAAGACCTCTCATATCTGCTCATAGATTAAGAAAAGGAGGAGAAAATATTTACTATGCCCTATGTATTTTACACTGCAATCTCATTTACTCCTACGTAGGCATTATCGTCCCCATGTTATACATAAGGAAATTGAGGATCAATTAAGACAGAATTCTAACCAATGTCCATGCTTTCTCCCCTACATGACAGTTTCCTAGCAAAACACACTCTTTATTGTTTTCTTCTTTGTTTAAACTCTTGGTATTTCCTCCAAAAGAGGAATTCTTAAACTGTGATCCATGGAGTATCTTTTTTTTTTTTTTTAAGATTTTTATTGGGGTATTGGGGGGATGGGAACAGTGCTGGGGAATTGGGGGAAGGGGAACAGACAAGTTGCTGTCGTTTTGTTCTTCAGTCTAGTTGTGGAGGACGTTGCTTCACTGGCCCAAGTTGGCACCATCATTGCGCTCTTCTCAGGCGAGGCAGATCAGTCGCCGGCTTCTGGACGGCCGCTCACTGCGGCTGCTGGCCGCTCACGCTGGCTGCTGGCTACATACGGTAGCCCATGGCAACCCACTGCCACAGGGACTGCAGCCTACGCCGTCGCCGGCGACTCATGGCAGCCCAGCTCCAGGTTGAGCTGTTGTTCAGCATCTTAGCTGTGGAGGGCAGTGTCACTGGCCCTCATATGTGGGATCCGAACCGGGGCCCTCTGGCATCCCAAGCGAGTTCTTAACCATCGCGCCACTCGGCCGGCCCTCCATGGAGTATCTTAAGGGGACGCACAAATCCCCCCAAATTTAAGTAAATGTCTGTACATATTTTTCTATTTAATATTTCTGCAGAGACAATCCATAGATATCATCAGCTTCTCAAAAAAGGCAGGAAAGAGAAAAAGTTAAGTACTACTCAGGAGTACTAGGTCCTTCTGCAGCACATTTCCGGTGGCTGTTCCTGGTGTAAGATGCAAAAGCTTGAGGGAAGTTGAAACATCCCCTCTAGAGCTGAGTGTCAACAAAAGACCCCAGATCTGCCCAGCATGCAAACTTCTCAGTTTTTCAATCAGAAAACAAAAACAGACAGTATAGGCAAACAGGAGGAAGAAAGAATATGCCAAAGAAAAGGAACACCTGCCAAGAAGTCCCCTTAGTTTGGAGGAAAATGTCATCTACCTTACATTCCAGGCCCAGATCCCACCTGCAGCCAAATTTTATGGGACTATATGGTGTCCCACTATTTCTAGGACAAGACAGCCTCCCCCTACCAGAGGGGCGCCACTTACTGCCTAGACTTGCCCACTTCTTCTTACTCTACTAAATAGAAAGTTTCCTTCTGGCAAGCCCAGTATCTGGGCATCTCAGAACGCCAAGTACGGCCCATCAGTCTGAAGCATTAGCTCTGGAGTGAGACAGACATAGGTTCAAATCCTAACTCTTCCTAGCTGTACATCTGGGCAAGTTATGTAACCTCTCGGAGCTGTACAACAGCGATATTATCCATCTGAGAGGGTTACTTTGTGGATTAAAGAAGATAATATACGGAAAGTGGCTGGCCCAGAGTCTAACACCCAGTAAGAGAGCAATAGGTGGTAGTCGCTGTTATCACCATCGTTGTCAGCCTAGCACACAGCTGCACTCCGGCCGTGGGGGAGGTCCCTGAGTTACTCCAGCGCCTTCCAACCGGCTTCAGGCCCGGGACGCCCCTGAGCGGCTCTCCCTATTCCACCCACCAAGCAGCCTCCTTCTTCCTTCAGCGGAATCACCACCCTCGCAGATTCATAGGAGGGCCCTTTCCCAAATGCGCCCCGCGCCGGGCCCCCTTCCCCAGAACGCCCACATTCCGCCCCGCCCGCGAGGTCACGCGCTCCGACTTGCCATTTTCTTGCTCTCCGTGCCTCGGTTCGTCTGCCTCGACATGGTGCCAGCCACCCTACCTCGCCTCGCCACAGACCCACTCGGCAACCCCTTCTAATACCGCCGGCTCAAGCGCAGCCCCTCAGCCTTCGGAACTGACCGGCACCGACTCACCACGCCTGCGCGGCCTGCCGCGGGGCATCACGGGACTCGTGGTCCGGCGTACGAGGGTAACTCCCGCCCGATAAACGTCGGACTACAACACCCAACAGCCCCGCTGGCAGCACCACCCCTTAGCTCAGCTGGACTACAACTCCCAGAAAGCTCCGCGCGCGGCTGACTTGTAGAGCCTGTCTTCCCCTAGGCTGCATTCTGACCGCTGGGTGGCGTCCGCAGCTTGCGGTAATCCTGTATCATTCACACACTTACCCCATCTCTCCTCCCTCTCAGCCCCCACGCAGATATGCTCCGCAAATTCCTCTCTCGCCAGGGTTGGTTTCGGAAAGTCCCTCTTTCGCACTAGCTTCTTATGCTGTTGCTGCAATTCAAAGCTAAAAGTTCCCAGGATGTTTCAAATAACTACGCAGATCTGGCTTCTTCATTACAAAAATATTTAATGACCACCTACTATGTGCCAAGCATTTTGCCAATGGTTTTCTCTTCAAACTACCATCTGTCCCCAAACCCCAAACGCAGCCAGCGCCTGCATCCTACCACCTGTGACTTCGTGGTGGAACATCCAGTGTGTCAGATAAAGTTCAGGTCACTTGCTCCCCACTCCCTCCCCTAGAACAACTACATTGCCTGGCTTCCAGAAAAGAAAGATCACCAGCGTTGGCCTCGGCTGCAGCCAGTCCTGGGTTTTAATCCCAGTTTTGCCATTTTAGGCAAGTTGCTGGATCTCTCTCAGTTGTTGTGAAGACTGGTGAGCCGTGTATGCAGAGCACTTGGGCACAAAGTAAATATGTATTCCCTTTCTTCCAGCCACTTTAAAAACACAGCCGGACAAACAAGCCCCAGAAACACCAAGGGAATGTGCTGACCACACCCTCACCCATCACCAGGGGGAAATCCTACAGTCCCTGACCAGAGCTCTTTGGTTTAAATGCCCACCAACCAACCTTCCCTGGCTGGTCAATTCTGAGAGGCAGGGCTGGAAGTCACTGAGCACCCTCCCCTCACGTAGCCCTGGTAGCCTGACTCTGCAGTAGCTGCATTCTAGCCCCTAGCCTTCACCATGACAACCAGCCTGCCTAGACATGAGCCAGCCAGGCTGGGGAAGACTGGGGGGCCCAGGCTGATCAGTGCCTAAGATTCCCCAGGTCTTTCCCTCAGGGTGCAGGACAAATCATTATTATACCCTTCTCCCTGTGGCACAGACATTCTGGGGCCTCCCTAGAGGCAGTGCCCCTTGATTCTCCCTCCAGTGTCAGTGTCCCAAGGAAGGGGATTAATGGCTGAGGGTTCTGGGAAGGAACATGAGTGGTGGGGGTGGGGGAAAGCAGGGGTCTGCTAGCCACCCAAAGGCCAGCATAGCCAGAGAAGAGCCTCCTGCATTCCCAGGAGAGAGGACAGCTGAGGTGAAAGCTGCAGTTGGCTGGCCTGTCTGTCCGTCTGGGCTCCTCCCTGCTGGCTGCCTTTGGCTGCCCACAGAAACCTGAGTCACAGTCACCGCCTGCTGCCTGACCCCACCCAGCCTGCTGTCAGGCAGGGAGATTCTGGAGACTGGAGGTGGAGCCTCTCCTTGCCTGTCTTCCAACCTCTGAGATTCTCTCTCTGCCTGTGATTCCTCCTCTTGGCATCTTTTTCTTTGGGACTCCTCCTCAAAGCATCATCAGCCCTAACTTAAGAGTTGGGGGGAGGGGTGTCCATCTTAGGCTGAACTAGTCTCCTCCTGGCTCAGATGGGAATTTAAAAGCTCCTTAGACAGCTGCTCCAAGGGCTGTCAGTACAGCTCCCATCATCCCCAAATCCCAATTTCTCTCCACCTAGGACATTTAGGAACATTAGGCACCCCCTCCCTACCCATATCTCCTTCTCCCTAGACAAGAACATAGCAAGGACAGCCTCCCTTCCCCCAGCAGAGGCTCTAGACAAGGACCTCTTCCTAGGAACCCAACGGATTGGCTCTATTTAGTCCTGGATCTGAGTTCCTCCCGCTCCAATCCCTCTCTGTTCCTCTGCTCCCCAAGAGCTGGAGGGAGGGAGGCCTTATTGTAGCTGGTGTTGCCAAAGCCCTTGAGGATATTTCCTACCCCAGGTCCCAGGGAGTGGGACCTGGAAGCTACTGCTCCCCAGGAAAGCAGTCTGAGTTAGAGACCCCTTCCTTCTGCAGTGCCTTGGGGTTGGGGTAGAAGTGAGACTCTACTGTCAGTTATTCTCTGCTGCCCCCACCATGCGGCCCCTCCCACTTCCTACTTTGTGGGTGTGAAGGCAGCCTCCAGGGCTCTGGTCCTGATTCATATCTCTGTATCAATCTCCCAGTGATTTCCTTCACCCCTCCATTAGGTTCATCCTGGACCCTGCTTCACCAAACCTAGGAGGTTGTAAATGCTCTTATTCTTGCCCTCCCCCTAAAAGGATCTCGAGAAGGGGACATATTTCTGATCCCCATTCAGTTCCTCCCCTCAACCAGCCTGTGATGAGACTAACGGCTCATTCAAGTCTGTTTCTGTAAAGGGGGAGGAGATTGCTCTGGGTCGTAGGGGAAGGCACTGGGGAGTTCCCTGCCTCTCACCTAAGAGGTCAGTGCATCCTGTCGGAGCTTCAGCCCTGGATGTTGCAAACACCCTGCTTGTTCCTTCTTTGGAACGTTTAATATTGGGGGGGTGGGGAGGAGAGGGCATGTGGGATCCCCAGGCACTGTCACTCAGGCCCAAACTCAGGGAGAGACACCCATTCTAAACCCTCTCAGTGGCCGAGGCCTGGGATCTGCCAGGGATCCTGGTCAGTTAGGGGGGAAAATAGAGAGAAGCCCACTCCATCTGTCACCTGTGACTTTGGCAGTCACAGGACACTGGTGGTCTCCAGACCCCATCTTCCCAGGACTGGCTGTAGATCCATCAGCATGTAGGAAGCCTTCTGAAGCTGGTGAGAAGAAAACTATCTTTCAAGTTGCCTAACTCCCACATGTCCTGCTGGTCCCCACCATTAGCATCTTGTGAAGGGGTACAGGTGCCTCCACCCTCAATCTAGGGAAGGGTTCCTCAATCTTGGCACCATTGATACTTTGAAGCCTGATGATTTTTTGTTCTAGGGAAAGTCCTGTGCATTGCAGGATGTTAAACAGCATCCCATAGGGTCTAAGCACTGGATGCCAGTAACACCCCCCAGTTGTGACAACCAAAAGTGCCTCTAAACATTGCTAAATGTCCCTTAAGGGGCAAAATTGCCTCTGGTTTTGAACCACTGTCAGAGGCTAATACCACACACTGTCTCTTTGCAATGAGCTCCCCATAGTCAATCTCAGATCATTAGACACAACAGAGGCAGTTCTAAAGCACTGCTCACCCTTCCCCTTATGAAGAACCTTCAATAGCTCCCCACGACCTACATCATGAGGTCAGTTGTATTCAGATGCAACCCTGGCCTATCTTTTCATTTTTAGCTACCATTTCCCCTTTCACTATTCTTAGGCTCTAGCCAATGAGGGTATCTGACTATTCTCACCTATAGGTCTTTGTCTCTGCAGTCACCTCAAGATCTGGGGTGGGGTTAGGGATAGAGAGCATCCCAGAGAGCTCTCCCCCTGTTGGATTCTGTTCATGAATTCTCCTGTGTCTACTCACTGTCTGGCTCAAGGTGGGCCTGCAGGTCCTGAGGCATCTGACCTCACAAAGGACAATCCCAAACCTCATCATCCACATGGTCCCCACTCTCATCCTGCAGATGGGATGGCTGACAACAAAAGTGGGGGAATCTGCTCCTCAGAGCAGATCCTAATCTGCTTTTACCTTTGAAGCCCCATCATCATCATCATGCCTGTTTATTCATCATTTCCTATATGCCAGGCTCTATGCTAAGCATTCCATCTGTATTAGCATATTTAACCTTTTCAATGACCCCATGATACCTCATCGTACCATTATTTTCATGACTATAGGTGAGCAGACTGGGTTTCAGAAAAGTTAAGACACTAGCTTAAGGTTACCAGCTCCACTTGCAGGCCTTCTATCATCCTCTTCTAATGATTTTGGGCTGGAGGGGGGAATTTTTCCCTCCCCAACTCATCCCCAGAGGGTTCAGGCCCCCAACTACTTACTCCTCCCAGGACAGGCTGCTCTCAGGTTGCTTGAGACCCAGACCCCTTTGTTCCTCACACTCCTTGAAATGGCTGCTCTCTGGAGCTGCTCAAGGAAGGAGCCGCTGGCGGGAAAGGGGGGGCAGAAGTACAGCATCTTGCTGGGCCTAATCTCTGGACAATGGAGAACTGGAGAACTGACCTTCTGGAGGTCAGGACAAAGGGCAGGGCTGGGGTGGGCAGGCCCAGCTGTGCGCCTCCTTCCTCCTGTCAACCTCTGCAGCACCACCATTGATCTACCTTCCCAGCAGGCTCCCCAGCTCTGCCCAGGCTGCGCCCTGCCTTGGCTGGAGGCCCCACCTCAGCTGGCACTAACAGGGGACACTGGGGGAGGGGTGTCAGAAGGGGCTCAGTCCCTTCTTCAATAGGCCACAGAGGAGAAAATCCTTCCGAGGAGACTGAAGGGGTCCTCTGATGGGGGTGGGGAGGTTCAGGGCCAGGACCACCCAGTTTGGAGCCAGGAGGGACCCAACAGATTAGAGACCTGGGTAAAGCAGCTTGGCAGGCCTGTAATTACCCCGCAGAAGAGCAGGGAAGACACCAACCATAGGATACTGGAGGAAGGGCTGCAGCGAGGCTCCCGGGCCTCTTCCAATCCCAACCATGACCAGGAGAGAAAGTCTAGTCTTTTTAGGGGTCTCCTTGTGACCCTCCTTCAGCTTTCCCAACGTCCTCTGTGGGATTTTATTTGAGGTGTGTTTGAGAGACAATTTAGTCTTGAAGCTGCAGCCAAGGTTTCAGAGCCAGAGCTCCCAGGCTCCAGGGTGGGATGGGGGCTCCCAGCCCCGCACCCCCCACTCTCCCTAGTCCTAGCGGCGGGTGAGTCACCAGAGCGCTCCCTACATAGCCCTTCGCGCGGCGGCGCGTACCAACGCGCGGCCGCAGGGGGACGCAGCTCGACGGCGGGGTCCTCCTAGGGCTGTAGTCGCCCCTCAGCCGTGCCCGCAGGAAAAGCTCCGGGGTCTCGAGGCCCGGTGCTCCAGGGCGGGTGAGGGGCGGGCGGGGGCCGGCGGGGCGGGCGCGCAGTGGCTGGGTCTCCGGACGCTGCGGGGGCGGCCCTCCCTGCGTCCCACTTGGTACGCGCCAGTACATAGGCCAGGCCCAGCCCGGGCGGTACAATAGGGTTGGGCCGAGGCTGGGACTGGGCCGGCGCCGGGAAGGGAGGAGGATCGCGGTCGGATCCGACAGGCCCTGGGCGGCCGGCGACTCTGAGCCTCTCAGGCCACCAGCCGAACCAGCCTCTGCCTTCCCTAGAGCTCCCCCGCCTCCGAGTCGTTGCCCGCTGGGCCGGGCCAGGCGTGATGCGCCGCGGGATCCCTGGCCTGGCCGCCGGCCGCCGCCGCCGCCGCCGCTGAGACCCCAAGATCCCCCTGTGACGCCGCAGCCATGGAGAGCGGCCCACATGCCGAGCCGGGTGCTGGCGCACCCCCAGGTATGCCGGGAACCATGCAGAGGTGAAATGGGGAGGGGGGGGTCAAGGGGACTCCAGGAGGCCGAGGATGAAACTGGCACACTGGGCGGGGACCCTCCCCCGCCGCGCCCTCTGACCACTTGAAGTTTAAAAATAAAGGCTGCTGCGGCGGTGGCGGCTTGGGGCCACCGACGCATCTTCTGACAGCTGCCCCTTCCCCCAACCTGGGCGCTGGGGCGCACTGGGTGGCGGGATCCGCGAGAACCCCGCTCCGGAGTTGTCGGGTGACCCTTCCGCCCCAGCCCAGTGCCACCTCGACTTCCCCGCCCCCACCCCCCTTCCCATCCACCCAGGCCCTGAAGATCCTCTTCTGAGCCAGGGAGTCTGTCCTCCTTCCTATCCCCGGTGGCCACGTGTGACACCAGCCTGAATGTGTGTTGGGGGTCCAGACTCTCAGGCCTGGAGCCCTGCATGTCGAAGCCTAGGCCCTGGCGCCCCCCACGCCCAGGCCGGGGCTCAGACCTCTCCCCCACCCCATCCTTCCAGCTGCCGCGCAAAGGGCCTGTTGCTTGCTGTGGGCCGGCTAGGACGGGAGGGGAGGGGAGGAGAGGGGGAGGTCTTTTGCCGCGGCTGCCAAGTAACCCGGCGTATAAAGGCGAGGGGGAGGGGGAGGCGGCATTGTTTGGGGCGAGGGCGGGAGCTGGGGAGTGGGCCGCTTCCCCTGCAGCCAGGCCTACTCCCGAGCCCACCCAGCCCGATTTGGGGAGGAAGGGGACAGAAGTAAATCCGCTTACCCCGCCCGCCCTCCTTTCCAGCCTCTCTTGGTCTGAGTCTTCCCCTGGAGAATGAAGTGAAGGCCCAAGGCCGGCACTCGGGGGACCTGCCACATCATTCCTCAGCCTGAGGCTTTGGATGTCTACCCCCTTTCTTTCTCTCTCTCTCTCACTCACTCTCTCACTCCTCTTCCCACCCCCCACCCCCCACCCCAGACCATCAGAGTTCTCCCTCCCCTCACCCCACCCCACCAACCACCAGCGCCCAGGACTTCTGCAAATCCCATTCGGATCTGGGAGCAGCTGACGAGGGGGTGGGGACAGACTTCTGGTTGGGCCTGGTGTCGGAAGGAGGGATTTCTCTCTCTTTTTTTTAATTCCTGGAAGGGGAGGGAAGAAGGTGATTGCTGAGGACCCAAATTCTGTTCCCACTGACTCAGGGGGGAGGTGGCCCCATCCCCACACCTCCATAGAGTCCTAGAACCTAATCCCCGTCACCTCCCTGGCCCCTGGGGCGTGGGCCCAGGATGAAACAGTGTCTGTGGGTGCGGAGAGTCCAGGACAAGGTGGAGCCACTTGGCTGTGGGTGGGCTCCTCCCCATGCCAGTGTGGGTGCTCCGAGGGGACGGTGTGGGTGTGGGAGCTGGAGGACTTAGAGGGGAGGCTATTAGATTGGTGTGGTTTGGGAGGTTGGTAGGCTGTGCTGGAACAAGGGCACTTGGGTCTGTCTTGGCTCTGTTAAGCCTGAGGGAACACTCAGGGAGGCCAAACCTGGGTCTATTCCATCTAGTTACTGGCGCTTTGCACCTGATGGTCCCCTGCACTGGTGTGTACAGGACCTGGATGAGGGTGGTGACTGGGCCGCAGATGATGGCCTGAGAGGCTGGCTACTTTATAATTAGGGCACCTGAGTGGGATGCCTGGACTGAGTATGAGGCATGGGTGGGATGCTTGGCTATATTGGGGAGCCTGCATACAGGGTCCTAGTTAGGAAGACTGTTCTATATGCAGGGATTTAGATGAAGTTGCATGAGAACCTGGATCGTAATGATGCCTGGTCCTTATACAGAAATCCAAGGTGACAGAGGTCCCCGCTGAGCCAAGGGCTTCCTAGGAGTAAAGACCCTGCCCATTGCTTGTACCCTGTGAGAATTTGAGGCATAGCTCTGAGACTGAGTCCCCGTGACATGATCCCTGCCCTCTTTGAATTCCTTTTGCACACTGAGCATTAACAAAAGGCAGCATGGAGTAGGGGACAAGTGTGGTACCTGCCTTTGGGTCAGAAAACCAGGATGGAAATCCTAGTAAGCCATTTGCTGGCTATTGGACTTACCTCCTCCAGACACAATTTATGCCCCTGAAAAATGGAGGCAGTGTTATCGATCTTGGTGTTTAATGTGAGGGTTGGAGATGAGGTACCTAAAGGATCCTGACAGACACCCTCAGCACAGTGTTATTACCAGATTATGGCTATGATCATCGGAACTGGTGCCAGCAGGGAGATACCAAATACATCTCGGGGAGGCGAGGGCAGGAATTGGGAGTCAGTTTTCCTAAGCGTGTAGACTTTGGAATCAAAGAGTTTAAATCTCCGTTTCATAACTTATTACTGTGTGACCTCAGGTAAGTTGCTTAAGCCAAGTCTTAAGTTTTCCCATCTATAAAATGAGAATAATGCTAGAAGTTATCTTATAGAGACATTGGGATCATTAAATTAGATGAACACATAAAACACTGAGACTAGACCTTGGCATGTAGTTAGTGTTCAATATAGTGTTCAATAAACACTAGCTATTTGTTTTTTGTCATTATTTTTTTTTCTTTGTTTTAAGTGTTTTATTTATTTTATTTTCATGTTGTTGTTTCTTATTTTATTTGTCATTATTAGTTTTAATTCCTTCAGAGGCCTGAGGAGGAGGTGTGATTAATTGGGAGGTAAAGGTGGGACAGAGCAAGGAGAATGGGAGTTCTAGACAGATATAAGCCAGGGTGTAATGGGCGGTGGGAGTAGGAGAGAGACACAGGAGATGGGTATAGCCAGCCATCCAGTACACTCATGCTGATGCTCGCCCTGTGCCAGCTTGGTGTTGGTTGTGCAGACGGCAGAGAAGTGAATCAGACAGAGTCCCTACCTACCCTGGGGGAGCTGCTGGCCCAGTGGGGGAGGTGGATATGTTCACTGCTGTGAAACCCAGGTATAATGGTGACAGAATGAACAGAGGGTTCTGCTTGGGGTAGGCTTCACAGAGGAGGAGGCATTTGAGGTGGACCTGAAAGGATGAGTAGAAGTTGGTGAGGCTGGCACAATGGTCCCCGGCAGCCTGGCTGGCACCTCCCACTGACAGCTTCCTCCCTCCTTAGGCTGGTGGGCCCAGTAGTGAGGCCTCTAATGAGCCCCTAATGTGTAGTCATGCATATGCAAAAAAGGAGGAAGGGGCACTAAGCCAGTTCACCTCTCCCCACCTCCCTTCCCCTCAGGAGGGGCATCAGCTGTTGGTGGACAGGGCTGAGGGAGGGGGAAAGGAGCTGAAAGCAGGGCCCAGACTAGAAGTGGTGACACTTAGGGGAGGTCAGGGCAGGTCTCAGGTTTGATCTAGGCTGGAAGTTAGGCTGCAAGCAGCTGGGAGCCATGTCCTTGGGCCAGTGAGGGAGCCAAGGAGCCAGGCCCAGATAATGCAGCTTTGTTGGCAGTGGCAGCTCTGCCTGGCACCCTGGGGCACAGCCTTCAGTGTCTCCTCCATCACCTCTCAGCTGCAGCTCTGTCCTGAGGGGAGCAGAGAGCGTGGTAGGGGGTAGAGGGCATGGTGTCACTGCCGCCATCGGCACTCCTCACCACTTGTAAGAACAGATGTGGGCCAGGAATAGACTCCTTGGTAAACCAACTTATTTCCCACTCCTGTTTATTAAGGGCCTTCTCTGTGCCAGGCACAATGCTCAGCGTGCACATGCATTGTCTCATTTGCTCCTCGAAACAATAGCTTAAGTAGGGACTAGTATTGTCCCCATTTTACAGGTGAGGCTCAGAGAAGCAAAGTCACTTGCCTAAAGTCACACAGCTAGGAACTGGCAGGAGCAGGATTTGAACCTAGGTCCATCTGACTCCAAAGCCTGTGCACCAAATTTCTATGCTGAATTATCACGACTAAGCCAGCTGGTGACAGAGCCTGGCCTGCTTCCCTTGCATAATTGGTCTTCCGTGGGCATCTTGGTCTTGAGCATCCCATGATTTGTTTTCTCAGGCTGGCTCTGAGCAAGTCAGACCAGAAGGAGGCCCTGGAGCCAGGCAGTGGTGACAATGCAGCTCAAGGGCCATCCTCAGGCCTTGGCCAGAGGCTGGGCCTCTGCTCTCAGCACGTATGCCACAGCATGGACAGCTCTGTGGGGACTGAGGGAGGGCTGTGGCGGGCCTAGGCTGCGGGATGGGGTCATTTCCTGCCGCCTAAAATAACAGGAAGTGGGTGCTCCTGATTGGAGGCTGGGAACAATGGCCGCCAGCCGGCCAGAGAGCTCCTTCAGATCTGCAGTCTCAGTTGGATTCCTGGTTTTATCACTCACAGAGGCCCTAGTGCCCTGCTGTCAAGAGCCAGTGGCCTAGGTTCTGAGGACTGCTGAAGCAGGCTGCCCCTCTCCTAGTTCACGCTCTCTCACAGCTGGCTCAGCTAGGAGTAATGCCGCCCCCTAAGGGCTCCCTCTGCCCCAGCCCCACAATCAGGCAGCCTCCAGGGTTTGTCCTCCCTGCCTACCCCCTCCCCCATCTCCCCAGGAGAGGAAACCCAGGAGGCTGCCCCCTTTGGGGACCAGAGTGAAGGTACAAACTGTCAAATTGATTTCTTGTCCAAACCCCAGCTTTGCTACTCACCAGCTGTGTGACTTAAGCAAGCATCTTAACCTCTCTGAATGTATTTCCTCATTTGTAAAATGAGGCAATCATCTCTACCTCATAGGATTGTGGTGAAGATAAAATGGACTGATGCATTTCAAGTGTTTAGTTGTGACTGACATGACATTAGCTGTTGCTGCTGTTAACTGGACTTTCCCTGGGCCCAGGCAGAGGAGTACCCAGAGGGCAAGGCAAAAGTGACCTGGATGAGACTGTATAAATATACTGAGGACACTGTGTCTCTGAGTGCTGTGTGTGTGTCCGAGGCACGCAGAGGGGATGCCTGGCTCCGTGTGCGTCTGCGTGTCTGTGTCTTTGTCTGTGGATATGTATGTATGTGTGTGTCTGTGTAGAATTCCCAATCCCAGCAAGTCTGTTTCCTGTGTGTGAGAGAAGAATGTGTTTCATCTCTCGCCATTGTGCGGGCTCTGTCCACATTGGGTGTTTCTCTCTTGCTGTGGTGTGTACTCTGTCTCTCTGTGTGTCTTTGTCCCTTTGTCTGCCTCACCGTCTTCATTTGTCTGGTCCAGCGCCACCATGTAAAGGGCTTCTGTGAGAGCCAGGAGGGCTGTGGCTAGAGGTGCCGATTTCTGTCCCACTTCCTCTCTCTGCCTCATGCCTCTGCCTCCCCATGCTCCCCGCTCTGGAGTGCTGTCTGTGCACTCCTTCCTCTCCAGCCAGCTCTCACTAGGCAATCCCTGGCTCTGCCCCCTGCAGGAGGGCCACTCTCCCCCACCCTGGCCCAGGTGCATTACTTCCTGCCTCCTGGTGGCCAGCCTGGACAGGAGCCTGCCTTCCCTGCATTCCTGTACTCTGAGCTCAGTGCCTGCGGCCCCACCTGCACCCTTCACCATCATGGGGAAACCTCCTGGGTGAACCACCAAGTCACTTCCTTCTTCAGGAAACAGGCAGGAGCTTTGGGGAGGAGTGATGTGATGCCTACCAGAAACAGTGTGACATAAGGGTTTTGTCATCAGACAGCCTTGGGTTCATATCCTACCTCTGACACTGACATGAGCAATTCACTTAACATGTCTGAGTAAGTTTTCTCACCTGTGAAACAGGGGCCATTTATAGTACTTTCCCGTTAGGACTGTCATGAGAATTAAATGAGATGAGGGAAAGTGCTTCAATAAATTCATTTCTCTCCTTTCCTGGGCTTAGGAGCTGGCAAGGCACACACAGGGCTCTGATATGATCAAGACATTTAGGATTAAAGAGGCGAGGCTTTGGAGCAGCTTGGAGTTTGACTATGTTCTGTCTAGGTAGCTGTCCACAGTCCATCCATCCATCTATCCAGGTGTTCATTAAACAGACATAGAACAGCTACTCTGTGCCTGGCAGGTACTGTATAAGGTTGCAAGAAGGATTCAAACCCAGTCTCTTCTCTCCATGAGCTCTCACACTGGCAGGGAGGCAAACAGAAAAAGCCAGACTGAGTTATCAGTGTTAGGGACTATTTATTTGGCCCAGCAGCAGTTGTTGGGGTGGGAGGAGAGAGGGATGAGAGGAAAGGACTGCCAGCTGCCGGAGGGTGGAGAAGGGGAGTAAGGTGACGGGCCCTCTGAGAGACTTGGCCTAGATCTTTCTGCAGACCCCAGGCAGGTACAGTCCCTCTTGGGGCTCTTGAGAAAACAGGCCTTACTGACCCTACGACCAATTCCTGCACCTTTGCCCTGCTAATGCTCTTTGTGCCAAGAAATAAATACAAACTATCTGTCTCTTATCCAGTTCTTAACAAATACTTCTGGTAGATGTTAACGTAGCAAAAGAAAACTAACAGTGGCTAAAACCTCACAATTTGACACAAACCAAAAATAAAATGATCACATTTGATGATTGAAAATGGGAATAATCAGAAATTGGTTTAACCGTACCACATAGATAGCTAACCAAGGAATTCATTTTACTTTATATAATTTCTTCCAGACAACACTGTCCCGATGACATTTTGTCAGGGTTGGCATAATTCTGAGGAAAATATTTGTATTCCAGGTCAATAGTCCACCAGGCCAAATAAAAAGAGTTCCAAATGTCCATTTTGCCTCTCGAGAAGTTTTTCTTGTTGAGCTGCTGGAGTAAACACTCATTATTATTTTTATCAACTTCTACCTTAGTCTAGGAAGCTGCCCAAAACTCAACTGAAATGGCATTGTTTTGCATCCCTTTCAGTGCTTATCCCTTTGCAATCGGTTGCCACATGGATTCACTCTTTGTTAGAGTAAAACTCTCTTTCTCCAGGCATCTGCTTTAGGAGAGGGTGGCTTCCTAGTACAGCACTTGATTCTCATTTAATAGCATTTCGTGATTGTCTCCGTGTACCTGGCAGTGTGGTAGCTGCTGGTAAGGCAGCAGCGAGCTAAGCAGACATGGCCAAGCCCTTGTAGGGCTTCCTCACAGCAGTGGGAGGCTGACGATTACCAAAAACAAAAACAAAAACACACACACAGAAGGAAATTTAAACTTTTAACTGTCACAGTGCTCCAGAGAGGCCAGGGAAGTCCTCCCCTGAGGAAATGATGACTGAGCTAGGACATGAAGAGTAAATGGAAGTGATCTAAGGAAAGAGGAGAAAGAGCATGTGCAACGGCCTCGTGGCTGGAGGGAGCATAGATGCTTATCAGAAGCAGAAGGTCAGTGTGGCTGGAGTGCAGAGAGCAAGTAGGTAACATGGAGAAGAGAGTCAAGAGGTGGGGGGGTAAGGGATAGGGACTTCAGACCATGCCAGACTTGAGCTTGGGTTCAAGAATTCTATCTTTATCTTCAGAGCAATGGGAAGCCACTGAGAGGTTTCACGTGGAGAAGGGTACCAGCATCAAATTTGCATTTGGAAATGTTTACTCTGGCTGCTTCACTGAGAGCAGAGTGAGAATGGGTGTGGGGAGAATACTGGGAGGAATTTGCAATCATCCAGGTAAGAGAGATGCTGACGATGTCTGCTAGGGTGGAGTTCATTGATTTGTTCATTCAGCAAATAGTTGTGGAGCACCTGTGTGCCTGCCTCTGTGGGCCTTAGGGATAGAAGAGCTAACAAGAGAGACAAAAATTTGTTCCCTCATGGAGATTATCTTCTGCCAATGGGAAAGAGGGTTAAAATGGTATTAATGCTTGCGGAGAAAAATAGTGGGAAAGAAGAAAATACAGTTGGAAAGGGTAGGGAGACTTCAATTGCAGTTTGTAATTTTTAATAGGGGGTCAGGGAAGGCGTCTTTGTGAAGTGACGTTCGAGTGAAGACCTGAAGTTGGTGAGGGAGTGAGGCATGCAGAATCTGGGGGCAGAGACTTCTCAGCAGAGGGGACAGGGAGTGCAAAGCCCTGAGGCAGGAGCGTGCCTGGCACATTTAAGGAACGGTGGCTGGAACAGACTGAGCAGGGGGTGAAGAGGAGGAGCACGGGAGGCCTCAGAGGTAACGGACTGGAGAGGGAGGACCCGGAAGGACCTCGGAGGCCATTGTGATGCCTTTGATTTTCCTACCCTAGAGATGGGGCATCTTTGGAGGATTTTGTCAGAGGAGTGACTTGATCTGATTTGTTTTAAAACAGAATCACGTGCTTCTGTGTTGAGAAAAGACTTTTAAAAAAAAAAGGTAACAAAGAATTGCAGTGGGGGTCTTTTATAAGGGCCAATAGTGGCTGAGCCAAGATATTAGAAGTGGAGATAGTGAAAGTGATTGGGTTCAGAATTTATTTTGCACATTGAGCCAAAAAGATGTAGGGAGAGATTAGATATGGGGTATGAGATAAGAAAAGAGTCTAAATTGACCCCAAGGGTTTGGCCTGAGAAACTGGAAGGACAGGGTTGCCATTGACTGAGAAGGAGAAAATGGGGCGGGGGGGGGGGCAGAATTTTGGTGAGAGACAATCAGGAACTCATCTAAATTTGGGGTTTCTGTAAGACTTCCAAGAGTGTTAGGTAGGGAATGCATGAGCAAAACTGGAACTCAAGGGAGAGGTCTGGGCTGGAGAAACAAATTTGGTTGTCATCAGCAGAGTGATGGTATTTAAAGCCGTGAGTCTGGATGAGATCACCGAGGAAGTGCATGTAGACAGAAAAAAGATGAGGCCTTCCACTGAGCCCTGGGGCACTCGGATGCTGAGAGGTGAGCAAGTTAAGGAGGGATCAGCAAAGAAGACTGAAAAGTCACAGCCAACAAGGTAGTAGGGAAACCAGGAAAGCATGTTGTCTTCAAAGGCAAGTAAAGAAAGTATCGAGGAGCATCAAGGGATCAACTATGTCAAATGTGGCTGATAGGTTAGCAAGACAAGGACTGAGAAATGACTACTGCTGGATTTAGCAAAATGGAAGTCACTGGTGACCTCGAGAAGAGCAGTGTCATGAAGCAATGGGAGTGAAGGCCTGACCCACATGGGTTCTTGCAGCAGAGATGGGGAGAAGTGGACAGATTCTTCTGGTTAGGTGCCAGAGATAACATACCTACTTACCATTGGTCTCAACAACTTGGTGAGGAAACTGAGGCTCAGACAGGTTCGGGGCTGGCCCAAGGTCCCACAGCAGAGCTGGGATTCTCCACTCAGGCCTGTTCAACTCCGAAGCCCCACTTTCCACCCCACTGCCTCTGATGTCCAGGCACAGGTCCTTTCAGGCCTCATTCCTCGCCCTCCTCCCACACGGCTCATCAGGACCTAGTTGGAGTTGCACTATTTTACCTGGTGGGTGTGATTTGCCTAGGTCTAGACAAACAAACGCCTACCAGTTTTCCTTTCAACACCTGCAGCACGCACAGGTGCTGGGGGAATAGCAGTAAACAGGCTTCACCCTCAGCTTTCAAGCTTAGGACTTACACACCTAGGCCTTTTGGCCCCAGACAGTCCTGGGTTCTAATGCTGCCGTGTACTCATTCTGTGACCCTGGCAAATCACTCTGTGGAGTAAGCTGCGATAGTCTCATCTGTATAATGGGGAAAAGAATCTCTACCTCTCAGAGTTCATATGAGGATGCAGGATGAGGATACAAAGGGCCTAGCTCAGCTCCTGGTACATAGTAAGCACTCTCTGAATAGTTGTCACTACAGTAAGTCCTCACTTAACGTCATTGATAGGTTCTGTGACTTAAGCAAAACAACGTATAATGAGACCAGTTTTACCATAGGCTGATTGATATAAACAACAGTTAAGTTCCTACAGCATCTCATCAACATTATAACGAAATGACGTTATTCGAGGACCTGCTGTAGTTTCATTGCCGATTGAAGTTGGAAAGGAGTTTGCAAGTGGCCGGGAAACAGACTAGCAGTGACCAGGCGGCTTTCTGCAGCTGGAACAGGGAGAGGTGGGTGGACTGGCATGGAGCCCAAGGACTGGAGGAATTGTGGGGCCTTTAGGGAGACAGGGCCTCAGCTGAGGCTCTTGCCTGGAGCCCAAGAAGCTGGAAGGGAAGACACGAGGGAAAAATAGTTGTGAGCCTCAGATAATTTCATTGCATAACGTGTTACCTCATACTGACTTAAACAGAGGCAGCAGGATATAATGAGTAAGAGCATGGGCTCTGGTGACAGATGCTGGGTTCAAGTCCAAGCTCTGTCACTTACCAGCTGAGTGACCTCAAATTACTTTACTTAACCTTTTTTTGCTTTACTTGCTTCATCTGTATGAAAGAGGTATTTATAGTGCCTCCTTGATAAGTGTTGTCAATGAGTATTAAAACTAATATGTGTAAAATGCTTTGAACATTGAAAGCTATCTGGAAATATGTAACTGTGAATGGTTTTGTTATCACTAACGCTCATCACAATACTGGGAGGTAGGTACTGTCTGCATTGTATAGGAGAAGAGTTGTGGCACAGACAGGGCCTGTAACTAGCCCAAGGTCACACAGTTAGTGGGGAAGACAGAATTCACATTCAAATAGTCTGCCTTCAGAGCCCATACTCAACCAATGGATACCTGACTCCCTGAAAAATGTGCTCAGTCCCAAAGGCCACTCCTCGGGAGTGCCCTGTCCCTGCATACACATTGTCACCCACAGGGATGGGGAGTTAGCCACCTCCTGAGAGGGCCAGAGTTCCCAGAGCAGAGGGCCCAGTATGGTGGAGGCACCCAGTAAGAGCAAAAAAATGCTTCCCTGGATTCACCCATAGACCCTGGCCCTGCTCCCTAAGCCCAGGTCAGTGACTGTATATGTCCCCACTGGTCCCCTTAGTGCCTAGAGGGCAGTAGCAGATGGCACCTGGGCTCAACATGCAGAGGCTTCTCTTTGGCAGCTTCATAAAACCCACAGGGAAAGGGAGGGGGGTGTTGTTTCCTGGCACATAAATTGACATCCCTGTTAGCCTGGCATCCCTATTAGCCTGGCATCATTGCCCCCATTTCATAGGTATGAAAACTGAGGCTTAGCATAGTTTACTGGCTTGCTCAAGGTTATAGGCCGGGGTGGGACAGGCCCTTCTTTCCTGTCTTAGGGTGGTGACATCCCCAGAATTGGGCCCTCATCTGACTGACACCAAGGCCTGTCTTTCAACTGCCCCATAGTGGACATGTGCTCACAGGTGTGCATACACATGTACGTTACCAAATCATGTGGCTTCCTTACTTGGCTCTTTGGTATCTTTTACAGGGACCCTGAAATACTAATGTTGTAAAAGAAATCTGAGGGTGGTTGGAAAAGTAAAAAAGGGATTACAAAATGCACATAGCTGGTTGTCCATCCCACTGGGAATCTTAATTGTGCCCATGCTTATGTCCTTCCTCTTGGGCAGTCCCATGTGCCCAGCACTGGCATTCTCTGAACACCAGACTTGGGGTTGGGCACTGTGACCCTGAGATAAAGCAGGAAGGTGAGGGAGGCAGACATAGAAACCAGTCATTACCATTTGGTGCACCGTAAGTACTATAAACTTTTTCTATTTTCCCCACACACCCTGCTCCCTTCTTCCCCTTTGCAAACTCTCTTCTCTTCACCAGAGCCCTCTCCTCCTGGCTTTGCCAACTGTAGCTCATCCTTTAGCTCTTGGCTTGGTTACTTCTTCAGGGAGCTCCCAAATGTAGGTTAACCATGTCTGGTTACCCCCAGACATAATACTTATTCTATACTGTAATTGCCTAGCTGTTTGTCTGTCTGCCCTGCAAGAGGGTGGGGCCATGGCTATTTTCTCACCATTACATCATTAGTGTCTGGAACAGGGCCTGGCAGGAAGAAGCTCGGTGAACATGCTGTGTGAACGAATGAATGTCAGTTGGACAAGGGAGAGAGCTACGTGTTGAACCAATGGTGCAGGTGTACTGTCTGACTCTCTCTCCTCTCTTGTGTTGGTCTTCCAGCTGTGGCAGCCAGGACCCCCCCAGAGCCAAGACCTTCTCCAGAAGGTGACCCCTTTCCACCACCACCACCACCACCGATGTCAACCCTGGTCCCTGACACTCCCCCGGACACGCCTCCTGCCATGAAGAATGCCACTAACTCTAAGCAGCTCCCACTGGAACCAGAGAGCCCCTCAGGGCCCGTCGGGCCTAGACCAGCCCTCCAGCAGGAAGAGTCCCCTTTCTCAGAAGCAAAGATCAGGGGAGCCACCCCACCAGCCACAGGCCCACGGGATTCCAGGCCTCCTCGAAGGAGCAGCCAGCCATCTCCAACAGCAGTGCCAGCCTCGGATAGCCCTTCCACCAAGCAAGGTGTGTGTGTGATATCCCCAGTCGTGGGCCGAGACCCTTTGGCTCAGGGTCCCAGCCCTGGGCGATGCCCTGTGCCCTGGAGGAGATGGGTTAAAGGATAGGGTGAGGCCTGAGGGGAAGGCCCTGAGGCTGACTCTCCTTTGGAGGAGCCACTTGACCTAAGTCTCTTCTGGTTTCCTCTCCTAAGATGTGAAGAAGGCAGGAGAGAGACACAAGCTGGCAAAGGAGCGGCGGGAAGAGCGGGCCAAGTACCTGGGTGAGTGTTCAGGAGCACCAGCACCAGCATCCTATTAACGACATTAACATTTCTGGAACACTTAATTATGTGCACTGTGCTAAGAGCAGTATACACGTTATTCCTGTTTATCCTCTCAACCCATTGCGAGGATGAGGAAACAGAGGCTCAGAGAGATGAAATCAGTTGCCTGAGCCACACAGCTCATGGAGCACCTGAGATTCAGGTAGCTCGTGCTCTTCATCAAAATCCATGAAAATCCACCCAGCAGGCCCCAGAGTCAGACAGGGATCTGGCACCAAAGAACTCATTTTTCCTTCAGTGCCGAGTGACCATGAGAGGCCAGTGAGGGAGAAACAGGCCTCCCGTTTGTAGGCTCTGAGCCTGTCTTCAGGAAGCCCTTTAATTTGAGGGGAGAGTCTGAGAGTGGAGGCACCTCCCCACCAAGCAGGCAGGAGAAAGACCCGCCCAGGGCTGGGGTAACAGGAAAGGTCCACCCCATGCAGCACCTTTCACGCCCTCTGGGGCGCCTTTCCCACAGCCGCCAAGAAGGCAGTGTGGCTGGAGAAGGAGGAGAAGGCCAAGGCATTGCGGGAGAAGCAGCTGCAGGAGCGACGGCGGCGGCTGGAGGAGCAGCGGCTCAAAGCTGAGCAGCGCAGAGCAGCCCTGGAGGAGCGGCAGCGGCAGAAGCTCGAGAAAAACAAGGTGCGTGGGTGCTGATGTCTGGCTGCATATGCATGGATCTTCGTACCTATGTGTGCTCACGTCTGTACACTGGCTCGGTATGTATACACATCCATGTTCACACCTTTGCGTCATCTCTGTCTACATGGTCGTATCTGCGTCCACATCTCCAGTCGGGTCCCTGTGGGTACCCTATTTGGGCATCTGTGCAACTGCAGACATATTTGGGTCAGTACATGCTGGGTGGGCACCTGTAACTCTGTGCTGTCAGTACAAATACTTGTATGTGTGCTGATGTGCGTGTGTGTGTGTGTGTGTTTGTACGCAGAAGTGAGTCTCTGTGAGTGTGCTGAGCTCCATGACGTGAGGAGAGCCCTGGCTTGGGCACCAGTGAGGAAATGAAGGAAAAGGTGGCCTGGCTGTGCCCCACTGTGACCTCAGGCTAAAAGGAACACATAGCCCCAAGGTCAGGACCCTCAGTGCCAGGGGGACATGGCCCCACCTGGGAGCCCTAGGCAGGAAAAATCCCACCCCGTCTTCAGAGAAATAGCTCATACACCCAGGAAATGACTCAAGAACAGTGAAAAGCTCCCCAAGAACAAGTCGAAAGGGATCTATTGCAAATAGTCCTTAATCATAGCAAGGATTTGGTAACCTTGGTTACCTACAGTGAGTCAGGGAAAACTTCCGGGGGTGGGGGGCATTGTCACAAGTGAAAGAGGGGCATTTCTCCCAGGTGTGATGAATGGTTCTGAGCCCAGATTTCTCTTCTCCCTCCCTCCTCCAACCCCCCCAGGAGCGCTATGAAGCAGCCATTCAGCGGTCAGTGAAGAAGACATGGGCTGAAATCCGGCAGCAGCGCTGGTCCTGGGCAGGAGCCCTGCACCACAGCTCCCCGGGACATAAGACCAGTGAGTGGGCTGAAGGGGCTAGCGGGTGGGCGGGTGAGGCTGGGACCTGAGGAGTGGGGGAAGGGAGCAGCTTCAGTGCAAGGACTGACAGCTCCCTGCAGCAGGTATGCTTTGCTTCATGTGACTTGTGTCTTCTGGAATGGTCTGTAAACCAAATAGTCCCTCCCCAAGGACTTCCACTATCAAGTCAGAGACGGATTCTCTTCATTTGGTTTGCTCGTCAAACCTGTCATTTTATGTTTAGCTTTCTTTGCTCCTGTCAATTATTGCTAGTTGATGATACGTAAAAAAGGACTTGAATGCCCTGTAGACATGGGATATTTAACGAAAACCATCACCCCCTTATGTACCTGCCTTGGAAGGTAGATTTTTGTCTCTGAGTTTTCTTCATGTAGGCATCATGGATTTTGGTCTGATTCTTTGCTGGCATGTATGTACCACTGTGTTTGGATCTCTTTATGTAATGGCAAGGGTTAGTATTTCTAGCTGTGTATCTCTTTGGTGTATGTGCTCATGGACCTGGATGTTGTGTGTTTTAATATGTGTTTGCCTTGGTGTGCTTGTGGCCTTGTGGACCTCAGCGAGGGCTCCCAAGTCAAACAGAATTGGGTTAGGATCCCAGCTCTGGCACTTGTGGTGTGACCTCTAATTTCTCGATGTTTCTCACTTTCTTCATCTGTAAAATGGGGATAACAATACTACTTGCCTCCGAGGTTGTAGATAGATGTTTGGGAGGATCAAGTGAGGTAACATGTGTGTGGTGCCCAGCACAGTGCCTGGTACATGGTAAGCATCCAACAAATGTTAGCTGTTACAAATACCATGATTGAGTTGCTTTGATGTGTTTGTGCCTGTGTGCATCTGGGTCTGACACATTACCCGTTAGCGTTTGTGTTTCTCTATCTGTGCATGTCTGCACACATGTGCATGCAGAAGTGCTATCACTCTATATGCCTGTGCCCGCATGTCTTTGTGTGTCCATGCGAACATGTGGATCTGTGCGAATGACTGTGACTGTGGGTTCTTCTGTTTAGGAACGTCTCTGCATTTGTCCCAGTAAGTGGGTGTTGCAGCCATAGTGCCTTGGCTGGGCAGTGTCAGCAAGTGCCAACACTGGGTGGTTGTGGGAGAGGGGCTGCAGCGCCCGGCCCTAGGGAATGGCTTCCTGGCCAGGAAGGCTGTAGTTTCTCTAGTTTTACTCCATCTCCTTCCTCTGTTCCTTCTCCGTCGGCTCCCCCAATCCAGGTTGTCCCTGGTTACCTACCCACCCCTCCTCCCAGAGCCAAGTCGGCCTCCTCCCCCCCTTCCTAGCCTGCCCAGTCCTCCTCCTCCCACCCTACCCACAGAGCACCCTGCATGGAAGGCCTCAGTGCCCCCCCTGGCTCCTTCTGGCCCGGCCCTAATGCCGTGTCTTTTCCCCTCCAGGTGGGAGCAGGTGCTCCGTGTCGGCAGTAAACCTGCCCAAACACGTGGACTCTATAATCAACAAGCGGCTCTCAAAGTCCTCTGCCACACTCTGGAACTCCCCCAGTAGAAGTAAGAGAAGGCCCAGCCCTGCTCTTTCCAGAGCCCCTTCCTTGTAGCCCCCACCAAGCCTCCTCCAGAGCTCAGCAAGAACCCCAGGTCCCTGGAGACCTCACGTATTACAGGTCTCCGTCCCCACTCTACCCCACCCAGGGCTCTACACCCCTAGGGGGAGCCGGCATTTGGGTCTGGACCCTGAGGACAGAGATGTGCCCTGCAGGGGAGGAGAACAGAGACAAAGGGCAGAGAGCAGGCGGAGAGAGCCTGGCAAGGGCCTCAAAAGCAGGTGGGGGTGGGAATGGGCAGGCAGCCTCATCTCCAACCACTGCCAGCTGGCATAGGCCAGCCTTCGGCAGGTAGCCTTGCTCCCAACTACCAGACTGGCCTGGGTGCTGTGTGTGGAGGGGGCCCCTTATTCTGGCTCCACACTGGAGGGCCCATGCAGTCCTGCCCTCTGTGCCTTCAGAGCCCCAGCCGTGGCGTTGGCTGGCCCCAGAGTTGTGGCCAACCAGGGTGGCGTGGCCCTTGTGTTCCCACCATGCCCTGATGCTCTCATGTGAAGGGGCCATGGTAGGAGTTATTTATAAGTTTCTCCAGCTTTTATTTGGTTGCTTTGTTGCCTAGCAACCAAATCAGCTGCTGTACCAACCCCACCTGACTGAGGCTTAAAAATAACCCAGCAGCTGAGGGGACAGACAGAGCACTGTGGCCCAGGGCAGCCAGACTCCCTAGCAGCCTCTCCCTGGCATGGGATGCCTAAAAGTTGGGACTCCCCTGAGTCAGAGGAGCACAAGTACCCTCACTGTCCCAAATCCATGGGGTCATGCCTTCCCAGGCCAGCCCTCTGATAGCAGGAGGAGCAAGGCCCTACAGGGGGACACAGCAGAAGGCAGTTGGTCTTCCAGCAACCCTGGGTGGCTCCTTCCTGTACTCACAGTTCAGAGCCCTTTCATTTGCTACTGCAGGACATTGTTGCCCTGGGAAGTGTCTTGTTGCTTGGGTCTGCAGTGGGGATCAGACCCCCAGGGCACAAGTGTGGCCCTGGGGTGATTGATTGGGGGAGAGTACCCGGATGGGGAGACGCCTTGGGTTTGGCATGGGGATTGTACCTGGCTACCCCTCTTTGCCTCTGCCTGTCTCCTGCGGCACCCTGCAGTGATCGACTCCTCCTGGCGTTCTCCCCTAGATCGCAGCCTGCAGCTGAGCGCATGGGAGAGCAGCATCGTGGACCGTCTCATGACGCCCACCCTCTCCTTCCTGGCACGGAGTCGCAGTGCGGTCACACTGCCCCGCAATGGCCGGGACCAGGGTAGGGGCGGCGGCCCTGGGAGAGCCCCCACCAGGGGCCGGGCAGGGGCCAGCCTCGCATGTGGGCCACACCCCGACCGCACTCGTCCCTCCGCAGCCGTGCCGGTGTGCCCGCGCTCGGCCTCCGCCAGCCCTCTTACACCGCCATGCAGCGCCCCGCGCAGCAGCGTGCACCGCTGCGCCCCCTCCGGGGAGCGCGGGGAGCGCCGCAAGCCCAGCACCGTGGGCAGCCCCGCCCCGGTCCGCCGCCGGCCTGAGGCCTCACCGGTAAGTGGCCAAGCAGGAGTGGACAGGGAGCTCCGCCTGGGAACACGGACGCCCCTGACCTCTGCTCCCGCCTTCCCACTCTCCATCCCCTCCTCGCCAGGTGCAGAAGAAGGAGAAGAAAGACAAGGAGCGGGAAAACGAGAAAGAGAAGAGTGCCCTGGCCCGGGAGCGCAGCCTCAAGAAACGGCAGTCACTGCCTGCCTCTCCGCGCCCACGCCTCTCTACCGGCGGGACCTTTGAGCTCAGGTGGACATGGCCTGCATGTCACCAGGCCATTCATTCATTCAAAAATATTTGTTGGGCACCTACCTCTTGGTGAAAACTTCAGGGCAGATTTTTTTTTTTTTAATATTGTTTTGATCACTGAAGTGCCCTAGCACCCAGAACAGTGCCTGGCATCCGATAAGCACTCAACAAATACCTATTGAATGACTAGACGGACCTGCCAGATAGTGTGCTGGATGCTGAGGACATTTTGATGAGCCGAATCAGGCCTCATTCTTACTCTTTATTAATCTTATTAGCTATTTGAGAGACAAACATTATAAAAAGGATCACAAATGAATATATAATTACAAACTGAAATATATGCTCTAAAAGGAAATACTCTGATACTGTGAGAGCATATGAGGTGTGTGTGTGGGGTGCAGACCTGGCCTGGGGGGGGACAATTCCCTGAGGATATGACAAGCCCAGTGTGTGCGTATGTGTATGGTCGCTCTGTGCCCCCCAAGCCTAACTCGTCCCTTTTCTCTCAGTCCCAAATCCAAGGCCCGGCCATCCTCTCCCTCCACATCCTGGCACAGGCCTGCCTCTCCCTGCCCCAGCCCAGTGCCCAGCCATGCTCTGCCCCCCAAACCACCATCCCCCCGAGGAACCACTGCATCACCCAAGGGACGGGTTCGGAGGAAGGATGAGGCAAAGGAGAGCCCCAGTGTGACAGGACCCGAGGACAAGAACCAGAGCAAGGGCAAGGCCAGTGACGAGAAGGAGCCCACAGCCCCAGCCTCACCAGCACCTTCACCTGTGCCCTCACCCACCCCAGCGCAACCCCAGAAGGAGCAGCCCACAGCCGAGATCCCTGCAGGTGGGCAGGGTGAGAGAAGCCAGCTTTGCCTGTGTGGGGGAGGTGGTCAGCGGTGTGGGCACAGACATGCCTGGGGATCGGGTGTTGGGAGACAGGAAGTGGAAGCCCCTTCCCTCTGCTGGTGGAGGCCCAGAACACAGGCCAGAAAGAAGGACCTCACCACTGGAAGTTGGGTGGGTGGGTCACCCTGAGGTCCAGGAAGCACAGGCCATGCAGGGGTGCTGGAGGTGCCTGAACTGGTGTGTGCTGACTTCTGGGCCTGGATCCCACTCCAGATACTGCTGTCCTGACCTCCCCCGCAGCCCCAGCTCCCCCGGCGACCCTTAGCAAACCCATGGCGGGCACCACAGACCGAGAAGAGGCTACTCGGCTCCTGGCTGAGAAGCGGCGCCAGGCCCGGGAGCAGCGGGAGCGTGAGGAACAGGAGCGGAAGCTACAAGCAGAAAGGGACAAGTGAGTGCCCCTTTAGTCCCTGAGAGCATGAGAAGGGGCCCACATGGGGGCTGCTGAAGCAGCACAGGACTGAGCCCAAGTTTCCTGTCTCCCAGGAGAATGCGAGAAGAGCAGCTGGCGCGGGAGGCCGAGGCCCGGGCGGAGAGGGAGGCAGAGGCCCGGAGGCGGGAGGAGCAGGAGGCTCGAGAGAAGGCACAGGCGGAGCAGGAGGAGCAGGAGCGGCTGCAGAAGCAGGTATCCTGGCAGCGGGGGAGTGGTCAGGGCTGGCTGGGCACGGGTGCCTCCTGCTGGCAGGCCAGGGGTTGACCCGGAGGGAAGGCTGGAGTTCAGTTCAGCTGCTTAAAGGTCTCTGGGTCTTTGGCAGAAAGAGGAAGCCGAAGCTCGATCCCGAGAAGAAGCAGAACGCCAGCGTCTGGAGCGGGAAAAGCACTTCCAGCGGGAGGAGCAGGAGCGGCAAGAGCGCAAAAAGGTAGCTGAGCAGTAGGAGGGGCTTCTGTGGGCAGGGCGCGGGTGAGCGGGGCCATCTTTGGGGCTAGATCCCTGCTTCCATGAATGGCACTAGCAGGGCTGGGGGAGTGGGCCCTGCCACGGGCTTGTAAAGGGTAGGACAAGAAGGAGGTGGGGTGAGATCTGGTTCCTGGCCTGGAAGGGACTGGTACAGCTGGAGGGGCCCTAAGACTCCAGGACCAGGGCTGGCTAGGTGGATGGTGTAAGATTAGGGTGGGGCTTGAGCCTAACTGATGTGGGGCCTCCAAACAGCGTCTGGAGGAGATCATGAAGAGGACTCGGAAGTCAGAAGCTGCTGAAACAAAGGTCAGGATTCCCCAAAGGGCAGCGTTGGAGATGGGGCTGGGAGAGGAAAGGAGGCTGGGTAAAGGCATCCAGACTGGAGGAAAGAAACTGTGGCAGGCTGCTCAGGGCCTGGCTGGGGGAGGGAAGACTTCAGCACCGCAGTGGGGTGGGACCAGATAGCTATCCCGTGAGGATGACTGTTCTTCCTTCTCAAAGCAGAAGCTGGACAGAAAGGAGGCAGACACCAATAATTCCAGCCCAGGTAAAGGCCCTGTTCCCTCATCTCTCTTTTACCACCCCATCCTCATACCTCCTCTCACCAGCCAGCAGCTGATGGCCATTCCTTCCCTGTAATAGATCCTGTCAAAACCGGAGAGTCCCGGCCCTCAGGGCTGCAGAAGGAGGCTGTGCAGAAAGAGGAGCTGGCTTCCCAGGAGCCTCAGTGGAGGTACCAGCTCCCAACCCCAGGGACCCTGAGCAGGGAGGCAGGGGCAGGCTGGAGATGTGGGCTACCTGGGCTGTCCTTGGATTGAAGTGCCTAAGCGTTGGCCCCTGCATCCACAGCCTGCCAAGTAAGGAGTCACCGGGGTCCCTGGTGAATGGCCTGCAGCCTCTCCCAGCACACCAGGAGAATGGCTTCTCCCCCAAGGGACCCTCCGGGGACAAGAGTCTGGGCCGAACGCCAGAGGCACTTCTGCCCTTCGCAGAGACAGAAACCTTCCTCAAGAAAGCCGTGGTGCAGGCCCCGCAGGTCACAGGTAAGGCTCCCTGCCTCCTGGATGCTTAGCCGCAGCCTTCCCAGGACGCCCCAGCCCTGCCCTCTCCCAGCTCTGCCAGAGGCCCTCTCACACTCCACCCTGAAGCCCCCATCCCTCCACCCCGGCTGGCTGGGCTTGGAGGCATGGTTTGCCTGACTGTTTCCCCTCCCACTTTTTCCCCAGAAGTCCTTTAAGGGGTTGCCTTGGATCCAGGCACAGCTGAGGGCTCCTCTGCATCATCTACCAGAATGTCTGGAAAAGAAAAGAGACAGAACAAAGCCAGAAGTGGCCTGGGCCCCTGGGGGTGGGTCCTCTCTGTTATTTTTAATCTGCACCTTATAGACTGTTGTCTCTTTGGCTGGAGCCAGAACCTGCTCCTCAATGCATTCGTGTGCTCACACGCGCGGACACCCCCCCCACACACACATACACTCACAGCCTCTCTGGTCCTTCCCTTGAGGAAGGGCCGCCTGTAGTATTTGCCTTGGTTTGGTGGGGTACAGTGGATGTGAATACTGTAAATAGCTTGTGCTCAGACTCCTCTGGGTGGAGGGGGTGGGTGCAGGAGGTAGACCCTCCCAAGACTCCCAGGGGAGATCTTCCTCTCTATTTAACTGTAACTGAGGGGGAACCCAGGTCTGGGGATGGGGGGCACCTTGGGCCACAGGATGCTGGTTGCTTTAGGGGTACCCATGCTCCCTGTCCTTGCCTGGAATCAGTGTTAACTGCATCTGATCAAACTTCTCCAGAAATAAAGTGAGAATAATTCTGCCAGTCCTGTCTATCCCTGGGGCTGGCGGTGTGGGGGGGAGCAGGTGGCCTCCCGAATTCTAAGAGCTTTAGGAGAGAGGGCCTGGGGATATCTACCCCTGCCTAGTACTAGTCCTAGACATCCTGCCTGTGGTCTCCTAGTTTAGCCATTAATTCACTCACATATTCATTCGACAAATATGGTTGCATCTACTCTGTACCAAGCAGTGGGTTACATGCTAGAAACGCAGTAGTAGGAAAAGACACAGCCTCTGTTCTCAGGGAGTTTACAGCCTAGCAGGTGAGTGTCATAGACACTGTGAGTTGCCAACTCAACATCCATTCCCATTGCCCCTTCCTCATTCCAAACAGAATCCTGATTTTGTTCAGGTGGCCATCCTCCTCCTGGATCCCACCCTGTGCTTGATCAGAGATGGATCCTACCCTTGGGTGAATCATGATTGTAATGAGCCATAAATGGTGGTCCCAAAGCCCTCATGTGTGATTGGTTTGGGTATGAGTACATGACACAATTCCAGCTAGCAGATATAAAGAAGAGCCTCCTGGGCTTCTATAGGAGAGACTGCCTCACTTTTGAAAAATATACCTTGTGGTAGCCAGCCTTGAAGTTGACCTCCTATTGTCCCCCGCTTCCTAGTGTTTACACCCTGTGTAGTCCCTTCCATGTTGCACCAGGGTTGGGCTAAGTGACTGACAGAATACAGAAGTGATGGTGGGTCACATCCAAGATTCCATCATAGAAGACACTGCAGCTTCTGTCTTGGCTGCTCTCACTCTTGGATAAATCCCTCTGGAGGAGGGGTAGTAGCTACATCACCGACAGCCTTATGGAGAGGCCCGATGAAGGGACTCAAGCCCCCTGCCAACAGCCACGTGAATAAGCCTGGAAGCAGCTTCTCCAGCCCCAGTTAAGCCTTCAGATGACTCCGGCCCTGATAACCTCACGAGAGACCCTCTGCTAGAACCAACCAGCTAAGCCACACCTGGGTTTCTAACCCTTGGAAACTGTGAGATAATAAATGTTGTTTTAAACTGCTAAGTTTTGTGATAATTTGTTACACAGCAAGAGTTAGCTAAGACACATGACGACAAAACCCTGCTTGTGTGATATGAGGTTCAACAGTGCTGAATTACTGCATCCATCCTGCTAACCGACCTGAGGATAAAGCCAACATCGAGGGTGGCAGAGCAGCAAGAGGGGGACAACCTAGATCCTCGAGAACTTCACTGAAATAACCAACCCCAAAAGCAGTCCTACCACTAGACAACTTCTTGTTTAAGCCAATGGAGCTGGATTTTTTTGTTATGTGTGGCCAAAAGTGTCTAATGCATCTAGGGACACATAAACAAATATATAAATGTATTTCCATTGTGAGCTACGATGAAAGGACAGGCAATAACAGGGACACCTACTCAGAGAAGTTGTCCTCTAAAGACGCAGCAATTAAACTTGACCTGAACGATGAGGAGGAGGAACCAGCCATGTAAGAAAGCAGGGAGAAGAGTTGCAGGTGGAAGGGTCAGTATGTGAGAAGTCCTGGAGGAGTGGGAGCAGAACCAGTGTTGCTGGGGCATTGAGGACCATGGGAAGAGCTGGGGCAGGGAGAGGTAGGTGTTGGGGTGACGAGGGGCAGGGAAGGGACTAACAGCTTCTAGGCTCTCCAAGTGAGAGCTTGGCACACCCTTCCCAACCCCCGGCTTATATTCACACTGAGGCAGTGGCACCAACATTTCCCTGAAGGCAGCACCTTTGAATGCTCTGCAGGGGAATCATTTATTTATTCATTCAATAAATTGTGAAGCACCAGCTGAGCACCAGAGGGATATGATGGTAACCAAAAACCAGATGTGGAAGCTCCTGGAGCTTCCTAATGGGGAAGATGGGCATTAGCCAAAGAACCACACAAACAAATGTAAAAATAAAAAATGTGGTCAGTGCTAAGAAGGTGGAATATGGGGAGCAATGAAAGCCTTTAACATGGGGACCTAAGTTGGGAGTCAGGTAAGCTATCCCTGAATAAATGGTGTATAACCTGCGATGTGGTGGGTGAGTAGGTGTTGACTTCACGAAGTCAGGAACATAGAGAAAGGAGAGGAGAGAGATGCTCTTTCCAGACAAGGGGGAAACCATGTGCAAAGGCCCTGTATGGAAAGGAGTATCTGGAGGATTGTAAGCAGATCTGAAGGAGTCTGTTGTTACTCACCACTGAATCCTCAGGGCCTGGTATAA
>NW_017731360.1:3115480-3119098 GCF_001890085.2 Hipposideros armiger | reverse complement strand
GATTGATGGTTTGAAAAGAGTGTCGGGGTTACCACCTGGAGAAGGGAATGAAAGGAGAGGGGGAGAAGAGTGGTATTAGGGAATTCAGACAGGAGCACCAGTTCTGGTGAGGGATGATGGGCACTTGGTCCAGTGAATAGTGGAAATCAAGAGATAGAAAGAAGGTGAAAAAATGGACTAGACATGGGGAATGAAGAAGAAAGGTGTCAAAAGATGATTGCCAGGTTTCTGGTCAAATAACCACATAGGTACTGGAGGGAGGGAGGGAGAGCCGGTTTTAGAGGGGCAGATCATGACTTTGACCTGAACTCGGTGGATAACAATTTCTCTGTACAGGTTTAGCGCTCATGGGAGGGGTTTGATCCCATAGGCTGGGAGCAAGGAGCCAGAGGGGACGAGTGCAGGGCAAGTTCTAGGAGGGGAGCAGTGCTCAGGAGCCTGGGGCCTCTGGCGCAGCAGAGCTCTTCCGGGAAGTCCTGGGGCTGAGGGGGCTTTGGAAGAGCTGGCCCAGGCTGCAGGGAGGCTGGCCTGGTCTATTTCCAGGTTTCCCGTCGGAGACTTAGGAATGTCCGGTCTGTTCCTGAGCTAGACTGAAGACAACAGCGGCGGAAGCAGGGGCCCTGGGCTCTTGGAGAGTCCTCCCTTTCTCCAGCTCTGCCCTTTTCCCAGCAGGGCCAGACAAGGCAGGGCCAGAGAAGGCAACAAATGCCCTTCTCTCCTCCTCCCCCATTCCGCTGCCAACGCTTCTGAACTCCGGCTGTCTTACAACACAGCCCCCACCCCCATCCCGCCCCCGAACAAACCCTTTCTTTACCAGGACTCTCCAGCTCTACCAGCCGGTGTCAGTCCGGATGGGCCAAAGTCAAAGGAGCGGTCGCTCAGCGGGACACGGACGGCCATCTGGCGCCCCCTCGTGGTTAAATTAGCATATGTCAAGACTGGCGAGGTCGGAGCTGCAGGGACCAGACGCGGTGCTCTGACAGGGAGGGGCCTTGGCGGAGAGATCTGGAAGTGTGCATCCAGGCCTGGTCAGTGACTCACTATATAGTCAGGCAATTCCCCTGGTTTCTGTGAGCTGGTAACAATTAGGGCTAGTAATATGGATGAGGCATTTCTTTTTTTTTTCCTTTTTTTTTTTTTTTTCATTGGGGAACAGTATGTTCTTCCAGGACCCATCAGCTCCAAGTCAAGCAGTTGTTTCAATCTAGTTGTGGAGGGCGCATCTCAGTGGCCCATGCAGGGATCGAATCGGCAACCCTGATGCCATGAGCACTGCGCTCTCACCAACTGAGCTAACCGGCTGCCCCTCGGATGAGGCATTTCTTAAGCTAACACATAGAAGAAGAGTTTTGTTACTTCCAAGGCCTCCACCGCACCTCAAGGGGCTTTGACGTCCTGGGGCAGCCCAACTCCTCCTGTGTACTACCAGCCACTTCCCCACGCCACTTCACTTCTGGACAGCCATGTTAGATAGATCCTGATGAGGCCATAACATTGAGCACTAATTGATCCAGAGGGCCAGGTCCTTACTTTAAGGGTGCTCAGCCTAGGAGTGGAAGGAGAAAATTACAATACAATGTAAGAGCCCAGTGACAGAACCAGGCATAGAGTATAAAGTGGGTATAAAGGAGAAATATTTGATCCATATTCAAGGAGGGAGAGGGCCGGCCAAGCGGCTCAATTGACTAAGAGCTGGTTGGTTAAGAGCTTGCTCAAGAGTGCGAGCCCCAGGCCGGCTGAGTGGCGCGATGGTTAAGAACTGGCTTGGGACGCCAGAGGACCCCGGTTCGGATCTCACATGAGGGCCAGTGACACTGCCCTCCACAGCTAAGATGCTGAACAACAGCTCAACCTGGAGCTGGGCTGCCGTGAGTCGCTGGCGACAGCGTAGGCTGCAGCCCCTGTGGCAGTGGGTTGCCATGGGCTACCGTGTGTAGCCAGCAGCCAGCGTGAGCGGCCAGCTGCCGCAGTGAGCGGCCGTCCAGAAGCCGGCGACTGATCCACCTCGGCTGGGAAGAGCACAATGATGGTGCCAACTTGGGCCAGTGAAGCGACGTTCTCCACAACTAAACTGAAGAACAAAACAACAGCAACTTGTCTGTTCCCCTTCCCCCAATTCCCCAATTCCCCAATAAAAATCTTAAAAAAAAAAAAAAAAGAGTGCGAGCCCCCGAGCAACAGCAGTTCGATTCCTGGCCAGAGCTGAGCTGCCAACAGGTGGCAGGATGGCTCAACTAAAATAAAAAAATAATAATAATAAATAAATTAATAAATAAACAACCCAAACAGATTCAAGGAGGGAGAGAATGTCAAGGGAGCCTTCCTATAGGAAATAACACCTGAGAAGGTCTTTTAAATTAAGGGCTGAGAACTTGAATGCCTCCAAAGGGCAGCCCCTGGCACTCAGCTCTGGTTCACAGTTGCAATTGGTCCACATGTGGAATTGGATTCCAGTATCGCTGGAAGTGGCCTATCAAAGTAGGATGATGGTAGCCGTCTGCCCCAGGTGTAGGGTGATACAGGTGCTTTGTTTGTAGAAAATTTAAGAACCATAATAAAAATGACTAAAAATTCCTTGCTTTTTATTATCGCCATCCATTTGGCAATTTTAAACAATCAAAAATGCTTCTCCCTGAAAAAAAATATTTGATTGGTCTAAGTTCTAAATAGTTGCTACAGATAGTGTTCACTTCTAGTAATATATATGTAAATTTCAAATTAGCACAAACTTATTACTTACCTTTTAATAAACTTGTATCCTACATGAAACTTAATAAGGAGAAATCTCAGGCCAGCCGAGTGGCGTGTTGGTTAAGAGTTGGTTTGGGACGCCAGCTCTGAGCAGCAGGGCCCTGATTTGGATCTTACATGAGGGCCAGTGACTCTGTGCCCCCTATAGCTAAGATGGTGAACAACAGCTTGACCTGGAGCTGGGCTGCCATGAGTCGCTGACAATGGCATAGGCTGCAGTGGGGCTGCAGTGGGCTGCCGTAAGCTACCGTGAGTGGCTGGCAGCCAGTGTGAGCAGCCGGTAGCCAACGTGAGCTACCGTGAGTGGCCGTGTGCTGCCGTGAGTGGCCATCCAAGGGCCGGTGAGCGACTGCCTCACCTGGGAAGAGCACAATGATAATACCAACATGGGCCAATGAAGCGACGTTCTCCACAACTAGACTGAAGAACAAAAGGACAGCAACTTATCTGTTCCCCTTCCCTGATTCTCCGATAAAAAAAACTTTAAAAAATAAAAATAAAAAAATAAGGAGAAATCTCATTTAAATAGTTGGCTCCTGACACACACGGACTCAGAGACACATGTTCATTTTGAGAGTAATTCCTTAATAGTTTGGAATTGCTCCAAACTATTGCTATGGGCTCAGTTGGTGTCTCCAACTCTGTGACACTACATGTTCTCTGAGTTTAAACAGTAGTTTCAGAATAAACAACAATGACACAATGATTATAAAGGCAAAGAAACAGAACTTAAGTTACTTCAGTTCCATCATTCTATGTGACCAGTTGTGCTAATTTAAAATTTACACACACACACACACACACACACACACACACACACACATATATATATATATATATATATATATATATATATATATATATATA
>NW_017731360.1:3102784-3114798 GCF_001890085.2 Hipposideros armiger | reverse complement strand
GTGGTATCTCATTGTGGTTGTCATTTGCATTTTCCTAATGATTAGTAATGTGGAGCAGCTTTTCATTTGCTTAAGGGCCATTTGTACATCCTTTGCCCATTCATTAATTGTTGTTTTTTTAATTGTTGTTATTGTTGTTGAGTTTCAGGAATTCTTTATATAGTCTGGATATTAACACTTATCAGATATATGATTTACAAATACTTTATCTTGTTCTATGGGTTGTCTTTTCACTCTGCTGATAGGATCTTATTCACAAAAATGTTTAATTTTAATGAAATACAATTTATCTATTTTTTGTTGTTGTTGTTTGTGCTTTTGGTGTCACATTCAAGAAATCATTGCCAAATCCAATGTTTTCTTCTAAGACTTTATGGTTTTATAATAGCTCTTCCATCTAGGCCTTTGATTCATTTCGAGTTAATTTTTGTATGGCAATTAATTTTCTTAAATTAAAACACTAAGCTTTTGTCCTTGTGTGACAGGCTTATTTCACTTAGCATAATATTCTCCAGGATCATCAGAGAAAACTTATCCAAGAGCGGGATTCAGGCCCTGGGCCACCAGTCTGCAACCTTGCCTTTAGATGCTAGTATTCCTCAGGGTCGATTATCTGCCTCTCTCCCTCACAGCTCTGAAGTTAACCTCATCCACTGCTGGGACTTAAAGTACTGTCTAGATGGGAAGCAGTATAGTGTGGTTAAAAGCATGGATCCTGGAGCTGGTCAGCTGGGGTTCAAATCCTGGCTCTGAAGTGAAGGCTTCAGAGGGTTGCTGTGAAGAATCAATAAGTTACTGTATGTAAAGAACTTAAAGAAGTGTCTCACACTTAGTAAGTACTCATTAAGGCTAGGTAGCATTTTTATTGTTATCTTTATGCCAATGGCTCCCAAATAAGAATCTCCAGTTGAGACCTCTTTTCTGAGGCTGAGAGCCTGCAAATCTAACAGTCTGCTGGACATCCTGGCTTAGACATCTTGCAAACACCATCAATTCAACAAGTCCAAACTGGGCTCAGAGACTCCATCTTGAAGAACACTACCAGAATCCACCCATCTCCGAAGCCAGTTAGATCCCTGGAAAGTCACTCCTCACCCCACCTCACCTCTGAAATATCTCTGATTCCGTCCCAACTGCCCTTCCACCAGCCCAGGCTGCCATCATGTCTGCCTTCCTAGAAAAAGCAGCAAGGCCTTCTCCTCCAATCCAGATTCTGCCCAGCAGCCACAGATCTGCCCACACACTCTCCTGCTAAGTCCCTCTCAGGCCGTCTCATCGCCCTCAGGATAAAATGCACACTCTTGTAGCGTGGCTTCTAGGAGCTTCTTACCCTGTGACCCTCACGCAAGTCCTTTCTTCAATGTGTTCCCACCACTCTGGATCTGGGACTCTTCTCCGTGTCTCAGGGCCTTTTCATGAACTCTTTCCTTGGCCTGGGACACTCTCCCCTGCCTATCCCCCTACCCCGTGGTAGGGTGATGACTGTTCCAATCTGAAATGTCACTTCTTCCAGGAGGCCTTTTTTGGCCCAGAGCTCTGTGTGTACCCTAGCACAACAGAGGCTTTATTGTAACTATTTGTCTGTTAAGTGTTCCTCTGCCAGAACCTGAGTCACAAGAGCAGGAACATCTCAGTTCGTTCACTGTGTCCTTCCTAGCCCCCAGTGCCTGGCGCACAGTAGATGCTGTCTGTGTGCAATAAATGCCTGACAGAGAGAAACATGAGCAAGAGCATTGGAAGCCAGGACAGGTGGAGGAGCGAGGGACGCTAATAGGCAGCTCATGTTTCTCTGGTGCCATGTGAGACAGGCTGGGGTGTTGCCAAGTGTCCCGGAAGCTGGACAGGAGTCAGGCATGGAGCACCTTGTAGCCTGGTTAGCTGGGAAGTTTGTTCTTTCTCCCATGGCATGGAAAAACCACAAAAGGGTTTTAAATCGAGAGGTAACATGATTGGAGGTAAAACACCGGCCAGCCACAGGAGGGCAAGACTGGAGGAAGCAAGAAAGTTCTGAGGCCCTGGCAATAAAATGGGTCTAGAGGGAAACAGAGAAGTGGGGAAAGGAACTGGGTGGCCAAGGGCCAAGGGCGGATGAATCATTTCATTGCACGTTCACTTGTACCTATGGGATTTTGAATCATGTGCCCATGTTACTTGGTTAAAAAGTCATTTTAAGGAGTGGACAAGGGGGTATGTTGCAATAATCTAGGCAAGACATACAGTCTATATTATTTGATTTTTTTTTTATGGTACACGAATGCTGACTTCCTAAAGAAAATGAGAAAATACATTGGGTTGTTGGAAAAGTCACGACGCATTTTTGCATCGAAAAACATAGAAAAAAATACGTCGTGACTTTTCCGACAACCCAATATAAAAGTAGAAATCATAAAAAGGAGAATCCCCTGAAGTTCCCTCTACCCAAAAGTGAGTTGTGATGGAAGCATTCTGTTTTCCCACCTGAAGCTGCTGGGAGATAACCTAGGTGAGGCTTATTCCCGGGTGGGGTTGCTGGATTTTAGAAATTGAAATACAGAATCCCTGTTCAAGTAGAATTTCAGATAAACAATGAATAATGTTTTAGTAGACTTATGTTCCAAATATGGCATGGGGCATACTTACATTTAAAAAGCCTTTGTTATTACCTGAAATTTAAATGTACTTGGGCAGCCTGTATTTTATCCGCCAACCCTACGCCCTGGCCATTCTCTGCCCTCTGCCTCTACGGCTGGTCTTTGCTCCAATTTTTATTTTAAATCCTCATTTGAATGAGTTTTACTTTAAAAGCCACCCACATTTGTTTTAAAAATTGACACCAGACTTTTCTGCAGGGTCCCTGCCCTCACACAGAGCCCACCCTGGGCCCTACTGGCCCAGCACATAGCAGCGTAGGCCCCCAGGGGTCTGCCAGGTGAAGGGAGTGGGACGAGCAGGGTGGGCAGCCCTGGCAGCGGGCACTGAGGCCTGGGTCCTGGGTGCTGGTGATGGGCACTGGTAATCGAGCCGTGATGCTGAGCACTGGACTCCAAGCACAGGGGACCATGTTCTGGCTCTGAGCGCTGGGCTTTGGGTCCTGGAAACCAGAGCCAGGGCAGAGGCCGCCGGTCACTAGGCAGAGGGCTCTGGGCTCAACAGTAGTCATGAGCCTGGTGTCACTTACTGCACAGGGTGGGGCCGGGGTGAGGAGCTGCCCGGCCCCCAGTTGTTTTGTAACAGCTGCTGGATTAGGCTAGAGGAGAAATTTAAGGAGCCAACGGTGGGGTGGGGAGGAAGGGGTCTGTGGGCAGGCACGCCCACCTGGACATGCTGACTTTGGTCCCAGGCCCTGGGAGCAAGAGGAAGATAGCAGGCTGGAGCTCCAGGCCTCTTGAAGGCAGGCCGTAGGGCCCTAGAGTCAAAGGCAGGATGCCCCCTGTCTTTGCATCTCCCCCCTTCACCAACTTCCTGGCTCAGCTCCCAGGCCAAGTCAGCTGGAGTGATTAGTGTGGGCCGAGGGAGCATGAATGCCAAAGGCTTGTCTCATGTCTCAGAACACAAGGATCCAGCCAGAGCAGATGGCATGACTGAGAGTGAGAAAAAGAGACCGAGAGATTAACAGAGATAAACGGGGACAGCACCAGAGACAGGCTGGAGACGCAGGGCAAGACACAATGAGAGACTGAATGACCCACACAGAGAAATGGGTGCCGTGGGGGAGGAAGGGATCAGTAGCTACCTGGCAGACAGTCTTTTTCTTTTTCTCTTCCGAGACCTCGCCCTGAGTATCTCCCCACTGTGTCTCCTATCCCAAGGTGTCTCAGCCTCAGCACTGTTGATGTTTGGGACAGGGTAATTTCTTGACATAGGGGCCGGGGCGCTGTCCTGGGCATTGTATGATGTTTAGCAGCATCTCTGACCTCTGCCCACCAGATGCTAGCAGCACCCCTCCCCCACAAAATATCCCTAGACATTGCCAAATGTTACCAGGGGGAGAATTTTCCCCGACTGACAAACTTCCCTGCTTCCAAGAAGATCCATGTGCTTGAGAAGAGGCAAGTCCTGGTTCTCCCATCAGCCCTTGTGCATCATCGCCTTGACCCCAGCGTGGCTTCGACTGCCCTGACTTGGAAGCCAGGGAAACTGGGAGAGTTGTTGAGACTGAGAAGGGGTCTGAGGGTCTGCAAAAGCAGCAGTGAACAAAGCCCCTGCCCTCATGGCATTCCTGGTCTTATTTCATCCAGAAGGCACCACTGGTATGTTTGGGGGGTACGTTAGGGGGTGCTTTGTGAGTGGGAGGAGGAAGAGATGAGCCCCCAAGTATTTCTAGACTAGGGATTTGTAGCAAATGTGCATTTTATCTACAATACTCAAATGTACGACATGCCACATTTATTTATTTTTAAAATCACATTATATGCTCCAAACACCCCCAAAATTCAAGCATAGTCATATTTTGGGAATTCTCTTACCCAGTGGTGTAAATGTTTACAAACAGTTTGAGGGTGGGTGCTAGGGAGAGACTTGATTTGTAGCATTTGCCAATTTCTATGGGGTAAGTACTCCCACCAGGGCCAATTTCGAGCTGCCAAATGACCTCACTGGCAGTGTTGCTGGGAAGAGGTGTGCAGCAGTGCCCCATTATGTAGTATTTTCACCATACAGATGTGAATAACTCCAAGAGCACAGATAATACTAAAATATAGGAAAATAATTAGGAAGCGAGGCACTCTGAATGTCATTATCTTTGAATACACTTTATTTAATTGTAAGTTTACATAATTTAATTTTGTAAAACGCCCCACCCCTCTGAGGCACTGTGTATAATTCTTGAGGGTTTCTCCAGTCTAGAAAATTCCAGGGAGGACGCTGATCATCTGTCTACTTTGATCTATCCTCATGGATCTCCGTGGCTTAGCAACAGCAGTCTTTTGCCCTGACTCCCAAACCACCGCTCTTAGCCCTCACACACCCACCTCCTCCCCCACAAGCTGTAGCTCCCGCAGGCCCTTCAGAGGTCCTGGGAGATCTGTGTGGGAGTGGAGCTAAGTTGCTATTACTCAAGGAAAGACAAGAGCCTCAGCAAAGACATCCGACCCTGTTCACTTTCTCAGGCTCGGGGAACACTCCTCCAGCCTTTAACGGGACCACTTCTGCCCCTCCAGAGCCTGGGAGCCCTGCGCTCAGGAATGTCTCCTAGAGCTGGGCCTTGGTAAACAAAAGCCCTGGCTGGGGATGTCTTTTGGTGCCTGGCAACCTCTGCTTTTGGCCTGGCAACCCCAAAGCCTTTAACAGTTTCAGTCCTCATCCCCAGGCAAAAAAAAGGAAACATACCCATAGCAAGGAGACCAAATGCAAATTACAACTTCAATGTTTCTCAGCAGCACGGTCAGACAATTGTGACGGCAACCCACTGAGGCACTGAACTAAACAAAAGGAAAAGGAGAGATTCCAGCTAGACTTCAAGAAAGACTTCCGGACCTGGCTGGAGGGAAGTAAACACAGACACTGTGAGGGTAAGTAGTCTCTCCTCCAGGGTGCCCCAGCGGCCATTCAAAGCTGACAGGCGTTAATGTCCTCTGATGGCACCCTAAGTGCCTCAGGATACCGTCACATTAATAGCTGAGTACCTGGGCCTTGTAGGGTAGGAGTTGTCCTCTTTTACTGGTGAGAAAACTGAGGCTGAGAGGGTAAGTCACTTGCCTGAAGGCACACAGCTAAAGGAGTAGTCAAGGCTGGAATAGGAACTCAGCTCTGACGCCAAAGCCTGTGTTCTTTGCACTGTGTGACCCCCATCTCTCATCCCCACCTGACCCTAATCTACCTTTGCAGCATTCCACCCTACCCCCACCTCCACCACCTTTCATACAGGAGCCAGGGAAAGGGGAGCAAGTATCCATTTATTGATAAATTGCAAAATAACTTTGTGTTAGCTATTGCTGGTCAGACCCTAAGAACATTTTAAAGCTTAGTATTATTGAACTTTTTCTCTCTAAGAAAGAAAGAGTTTCTCAGACCTTGACACTATTGATATTTTGGGCAAGATTATTCTTTGTTGTGGGAGCCATCCTGTGCATTGCAGGATGTTTAGCAGCATCCCTGGCCTCTGCCCATCAGATGTCAGTAGCACCCCACCCTCATCCCCCCACCCCTCTCTCAGGGCTGTGACAACCAAAAGTATCTCCAGACATTGCCCAATATACTCAGTCCTCCCTCACCCCCCCCCCAGCCCAGTTGAGAACCTCTGAGTTAGACCAAAGATTAAAAAGCAGCTGTTTCAAAGAAGCAGATCTTAGAAGTAAATAAAATGTAACAAGGAGGAATAAGTCCCCTGTTCTGAAGTAACTTGGGGGATCTGGGCTCCTGCTTCTGATGCAAGAGGGGATACGGAAGGCGGGGTCTAAGGCCTGAATCCCAGCTTGGAGCAGGAACTGACTCTGACTTTCCTGGAAATAACTGGCTTTGCCAGGACACAGCCCTATAAAAGCAGAGTCCAAGAGGGGTCAGTGATGTTACATTCACTGACACCCCAAAGGGGGAGGCCCCAACTGTAAGAGGAACTTGCTCAGAGCCAAGCGTGGGAAAAGAGTAGTGACTGGTGGTCAGTGCCACATCCTGCTTTCTTTCTTTCTTTTTTTTTTTTTTAATTTTACTGGGGAATTGGGGAAGGGGAACAGCCAACTTGTTGTACTTCAGTCTTAGTTGTGGAGGGCGCAGCTAGCTCAACTCTGAGTCCAATCGCTACCTGGCCGCCCATTGGCAGCTCACAGCCGCGCAGCTCAAGGTGCCATGTTCAATCTTAGTTGCGGGTGGGCGTAGCCCACCATCCCATGGGGGAGTCAAACCTGCAACCTTGTTGTTAGGAGCACGTGCTCTCACCAGCTGAGCCATCCTGCCGCCTGTTGGCAACTTAGCTCAGGCACAGCTCACTGGCCCATGTGGGAATCGAACTGGCAGCCCTGTTGCTCAAAGCTCATGCTCTGACCAACTGGGCCACTTGGGCAGTCCCATCCTGCTTTTTCTTTTTTTGTTTATTAAGATTTTATTTGGGAATTGAGGGAAGGGAACAGACAAGTTGCTGTCCTTTTGTTCTTCAGTCTAGTTGTGGAGGACGTCGCTTCACTGGCCCATGTTGGTATCATCATTGCGCTCTTCCCAGATGAGGCAGTTGCTTGCTGGCCGGCCGCTCACGGCGGCTCACAAAAGCTCACGCCAGCTGCTGGCCAGCCCCACTGCAGCCTACGCCATCGCTAGAGACTTATAGCAGCCCAGCTCCCGGTTGAGCTGTTGTTCAGCATCTTAGCTGTAGAGGGCAGTGTCACTGGCTCTCATGTGGGATCCAAACCCGGGCCCTGCTGCTCAGAGCTGGTGTCCCAAGCCAACTCCTAACCAACGCGCCACTCGGCCGGCCCCCATCCTGCTTTTTCATAGGACCTATTCTGTGAGCCTCTTTTCTTTCTGTAAGTGTCTGGTATTGAGTGCTCAGTCTCAGTAGATCTGCCCACATGAGTGGACTGAGAAGAACTGAAGTGATGCTCTGCCCTCCGATTTATTCAGAGATGTGTGCAGATGTGGGGGGTGTCATTCAGAACAGTCCTTCCAAGTGCCCCTTGGGGAACAACCATATTCCCTTAAATAAGCCTTTCACATCTCTGTACCTTTGCACTTTTCCTGTAGCACCCCTCCCATCCTTCAAGAACCAGGTCAAATGCTTCCTCTTTGGGAAGCCTTCCCTGCCCCCTCCAGGGCTGTTGGTCACTGGAGACCCCTGAGAGGAGGGCTTATGCTGCATCTCATTTGTATATTTTCTATCCCTTCCTATCTCACAAATGGAGCAGGAATTTAATCAAGACATCAGTCAATGTATATTATTTATATTGAAAACTTCTGTGGCAATCTCTGTGCCAGGGGAATACAGAAGACACAGGACATGATACACAGTCTAGTAAGAAGAACCAATGAACAGAAGTTGGTAAAAATGCTAGTGCTAGGGTTTGAAAGTGATACTTACATCCCAGCCCCCACCCCACCACCTCCTGAGTTCAGACCAACTGTTACTCTGACCCTCTTTGGTTTGGTTCTCCTGCAAAGCAGAGATGGAAGTGAAGGTACTTTGGTTGGTCTGGGCAATAGCAAAGGTCATTGTTCCTCTTTTTCACAGGTGGCCCTTCCTAGCTTAGGGGGTCACACACTGGTGCTGGTCCCAGTCTGTTCTGATTTCCCTTCCTATCTTCCTTCTTACCCTGAAAGCCTCTTGTGTACAATAGATAACTCCGACAGCTTCCTTCTGCCAGTCATGACTCTAGCTTAGAAGAGACAGAACCCCAGCTGAAACGAATTCATTGATTGCCTCATGCATGAAAGAGTTCAGAGGTGCTGCTGACTTTAGGCATGGCTGAATCCAAGGGCTAAACTGGTGGAGCCGGGAATGTGTCTTTCTCAACTCATGGCTCTGCTTTCTGATTGTGTTAGGCTTCGTTCTCAGGAAGGCTCTCTCCAATAGCGGCAAAGATGACCATGAATGAGTCCAGGCTGCTACTCTTCCAGCTTAGCAATCCCAGAAGAAAGTGAGGGTCCTTTTCTCAGGGTCCCAGCATCGATCTCATGCTGATGCTCACTCCCTCTGCTTGTCTGGTTTGAACTATCTGCCAATCACTGTGGCCAAAGCAGTGAAATGTGCTGATCAGCCAGTCACCTACTCACCCTGGAGCCAGGGTGGAGAGGGAGGATGCTGTTACCAGAGGAGGAGGAACAGAAGGATGCTGAGCAGGCACAGCAATAGATGGCCACTGTGTTTGTTCCCAAGTTAGTGAAGAAATAAATGTGCAGAAATCACAACAATGTAAGGGAGGACCTGACAAATGCTGAGGAGATATTCGAGTGTTCCTGAGGGAGGAGACCCTGAACTGACAAGATAAGTCTTTGATAGGTGGGACCATTGGGGAGGAAGGACATGAGCTGGCATGGGGAGACAGGAAGCCCAGAATAGCACACTTGACTGGAGCAGTGTCATGAAAGAGCCGAGGCTGATGAGGCCAGATGGTGGAAGGCCTTGAGCCTACCCTTCATCCCTATGGCAATGGAGAACCTTTGAAAGTGAAGGTGAACCTGGAGAGATTGTCAGAGGTTAGACTACATGGGACCGTGTAGACCACATTGGGGATTCAGGGTTTGATCCTGAGAGCCCTGGAGTCAAGAAACGACACGATCAGAGTTGTGCTTGAGAGACAGCACTCTGACTACCTTCCCGAGGGTGGCCTAGATGGGAGGCAGGGAAGAGCTCTTAATCATAGCCAACACTTTTATACCCCTTACTCTGGCTCAGGCACTGTTCTAACCACTGTATACCTGCCAAGACATGAGAAGGTCTGAAACGGGGTGGTAGGAGATTCAACAGATGTTCTCGGAACAGAATACGTTGGACTTTGTGACTGATGCCATACAGTGGATGAGGTAGAAAGGGGAAGCCAGAATTCCTCTGAGATTTTGGGTGATCAGAGACTAGAGGGACCTCTATCAGAAAAAGAGAAAGTACAGGGAAAAGTCCATACGCATTTACTGCTGCCAATTCTGGGCCTAACCTGCTGCTGGGCCCTAGGAAGGCAAGAACAAACTAGTTGTTGCCATCTAGGATGGCTCTGTGCAGAAGACACAGGCATGTAATGGATGATTTCAGTGCATTGTGATGAGTGTGGGGAGATCTGTACAAGCAGATTGGGGCAGGGAGGCAGTAATAGTCCTTCCATCCACACAGCGGCTCAAGCCAGAAAACTGAGGGTATATACCTTGACTGCTCCCTCCCTCTTTCATTCAGTCAATCACCAAGAACAGCAGATTTGATCTCCTAAAGATCTTTTGAGCATCTTTAAAAAAATATATTTTATTGGGGAATTGGGGGAGGGAACAGCGTTGGGGAATCGGGGAAGGGGAATAGACAAGTTGCTGTCCTTTTGTTCTTCAATCTAGTTGTGGAGGATGTTGCTTCACTGGCCCATGTTGGTATTATCATTGCACTCTTCCTGGCTGAGGCAGATTGGTTGCCGGCCATTGGATGGCCGCTCACGGTGGCTCATGGTGGCTACCAGCGGCTCACGCTGGTTGCTGGCCACTCACAGTAGCTTACGGCAGCCCACTGCAGCTTATGCCATCGCCGGCGACTCATGGCAGCCCAACTCCACGTCGAGCTGTTGTTCACCATCTTAGCTGTAGAGAGCACAGCATCACTGGCCCATGTGGGATCTGAACCAGCAGCCCTGCTGCTTAGAGCTCATGCTCCCAAGCCAACTCTTTTTTTTTTTTTTTCTAAGCTGAGCCATCCTGCTGCCTATTGGCAGCTCAGCCGCTGCTCAGCTCGGGCCAGGAATCGAACCACTGTTGCTCAGAGCTCAAACTCTTGAGCGAGCTCTTAACAGAGCCACTTGGCCGGCCAACAAGCCGACTCTTAACCAACGAGCCTCTGCTGGCCTCCGTTTGAGCATCTTTTGAATCTGCCAACTTTTCTTCGTTTCCACTGAGAACACACTAGATCAAGCACTGTGTCTTCTCATTTCAACTATTGTAATGTAACTTCCTAATTGGTCTATTTTCATTCTGGCTTTCCCTGATCCATTCTCACACTGTGCCAGAATATTTCTTGAAGAAAAGAAATCTGAATCCCTCTCCCACATATAAACCTTTCAATGGTTTCCCACTGCTCTCTTTGTAAGGTCCAATATCCTCAACCTGGAATATTCAGTCCCAGAAGGATCTGGCTTCTTATGACTTCAGCAGGCTCATGTACCTTAGTTCCTATTACACTCCAGGGTCAATGGCAGGCCTAACAAGATTTAGGATGTTCCAGGTTCCTTCAGACCACAGGGCTTTCCTGTGTGGTGTTCTTTCTGCCTGGAATGCTCTTCCCCTATTCTTTGCCTGATAAGCTACAAGTTTACGGGTCACTTCCTCAGGAAAGCCTCCTCTGACCTTCTAGCCTAAGTCTAGACCTCCAGATTCTATGCCAAAAGTCAGCAAACTTTTTCTGTAAAGTGCAGATAGTAAATATTTTAGGCTTTGCCGGTCATAGAATATCACAACTACTTAACTGCATTATAGCAGCCACAGACAATACAGAAATGAATTTATGGATGCTGTACTTTGAATTTCATATATACTTTTCACGTCATGAAATATTGGTTTTTGATTTTTTTTTTCAGCCAATTAAAAATGTACAAGCAATTCCTAGCTTCTGGCCATACAAAAACAGGATGTGGGTTGGACTTGGCCTTAGGTGTAGTATGTAGTTCTCTGTTGTCATTGTATATAACATACACTTTCCTGTGTTGCACTTACCACAGTAATTAATTGTGCATGTGATAGACTTCTTAATGTTGTCTTTCCAGTTGGAAGTAAGCTCTGTGAGGGCAGGAACCATATTTGTTTTGTTTACCATTTTCCTCCTGGACTTCTAGTATAGGACCTTACCCACAGTAGGTGCTCAATAAATGAATGGAGTGATAAGGTGTTCTCTTCCTTGAGAGGAGCTCAAAGCTTAGTGGAGAATACAGACATGTAAACAATTAACTACACAATTAGCTAGATAATGCTGTATTGGAGGGAAGAAGAGTTTAGTTTTGGGAGGTTTAGTTTGAGATACCAGTGGGAACTCAGAGTGTGGTGATTCCCAAACATCTGATTTAATGCTAAGATGTAGACAGGGGAGTTAAATGCATAGAAGAGATGTAAAAGCTACTGAGCATGCCAAGGAGAGAGGTTACTCACAGAGAGAGGTGGAATGAGGAGAGGAGAAGGCAGAAGTTAGAACTGTGGGGTAAGTTTCTGGGCCAGGAAAGGGGCAGAGGTGGAAGAGAGGTAAGAAGAGACCTGGCATAGTGTATTTTAGAAACCAAGAGGGATGATTATGTGTTTTTGTATCCATTTAGTTTACTCCTGTATTCATAGATTTTGCACTGGGCATGGCATATAGATGACACTCAGAAAACCTGTGAATTGAAAATTAAATTACATCAGAGGGCCGGCTGAGTGGCTCAGTTGGTTAAGAGCTC
>NW_017731360.1:3090222-3102594 GCF_001890085.2 Hipposideros armiger | reverse complement strand
TCAGCGGCTGCTCAGCTCGGGCTGGACTCGAACCGCTGTTGCTCAGAGCTCAAACTCTTGAGCGAGCTCTTAACCAACTGAGCCACTCAGCCCGTCCCCCCAGAACCTTTCAAGAAGCACTGCACACCATGCAGCCCACAGGAAGTGCTCAAAGAAGGAAGCAAGAGTAAGCAGTGTGGAAGGAGTGTTGCTGAGGCCAGTAAAGGCGAGGGCTGATGTGGCAGGGTCTGCGACTTGAGTTGAGCCTGGTAAGCTTTTCCTGCAGGTAGACCAGCAGATTCCTTCAATATTTACTTATTACATGCTTATTCATATTTATTTACTTAGCCTCGGGGATGCAGAAATCCAGCAAAACTGATTCTCTGTTCTCAAAAGAGCTCGCAATCTATTGGGGAAAATAAACACAGGCCCTGATAATTATAGACTAAAGTGCAAAGGTACTATAGGAGTACAGAGATAGGGAAGCAGCTAGTCAACGTGGGGGGCTTCACAGAAAAGGTGACATCTGAGCTCAGTCTTTAAAGGTTCGCATTTGCTAGGGCAGGAATTCCAGCGGAAGTCAGCCTGTGCAAAACCCTGATAAATGCGGTGGTTCACAAACTTGTATGTGCGTTAGGAATCTCTGGAGAAATCGGTTTCTAATGTAGATTCCAAGGCTACACTCCCCGGGAAACTTCTGGTTTAATAGGTGAGTGTCACCCATTTTAACAAGCTTCACCGGGCCACGCTTGTGGAAAACCTCTTTCGGTGTTCCTATTGTCATGGAAGGTGGGGATGGGAGGCAGGCGCGGAGGTGGGAGTCTAGGCTGGAGAGCTTTGCCCATCCCAGCTCCTGGATCTCCGAAGGTCACACTATCACAATAAAAACTCCATTTTCAGTCGCGCTTTCAGGGTAGAAGACGCTTTCACGTCCCTTACTTTGTCCGAGCCTCCCAACAAGTCTGTGAGGTAGAAATTACGAGTCTCATTTCGTAGGGCTGGGAACTGAGGCTCAGAGAGGGGAGATGATTTGCTCAAGGTCACAAAGCGAAAGTTGGCCCAGTAGGGACTGAAAGCCAGGAGGACCGGATTCTCCTCAGCTCAGGGACTTTTCCACAGCGATGGCAGGCCGCAAGTGGGTGGGGCTCAGGCCCACCCTCCAGGCTGGTTCCAAAATGGTGGGGGCAGTAGCGTCAGCAACGCCTCCTCCCCTTCCGTCCACCTCCCTCCTTCTTCCCCAGGCCACCCAGGCTGGGGGAGGGGATGGAACGCAGCAACCCACGTGACTGCCGACAACCTGGCGCGTGACGCAAAGCGGCGGGCCCAGCGATTATCCTTCGTTGTGGGAAATGTAGTTCACTACACCGTCAAGTTGGCAAGGAGAGACGGGTCTAGGACTACATTTCCCAGGAGGCAGCGAGGCGACGCTGCCGCTGCCGTCGTCGGAGAGCGGGGACGCGGGCGCGCTGTCGGGCGGGGGCGAGAGTCGGGCCGGTTGTTCCGTTGCGAGGTTGCAGCTGCGATCGCTGCGGTGGGCCCAGGTGAGTGAGGGCCTCACATGATAACTAGGGCAGCTCGACCGGCTCCGGTCGTTTCGTAGTTCATCTTTTTTCTGCGGCGGCTAGGTCAGGGTCTTCAGGCCGGCCTGGCGCGGAGCCGCTCCCCCGCGCCTACCCCCTGGCGTCTTCGGAGCGGGCCCCGCTCCCTCCGGCTCCTCCCCCTCCCCGCCCTACTGGGCTTCCCCTCGCTCCGGCCTAGCTCCCGAAGCTCAGGGCCGCCTTTTCTCCCGAGCCGCTCGTACTCTCCTTTCTCCTTGAACGCTGTGTGGAGCGGCCTCCATCTCCCTCCCCCTTTAGCTGTACGAACCTGATATTTGGATTTCTCCTTTTCCGGGAACTCTGAGTGCCCTCCCCCCACCCGCCTAGTCTCCATTGGCCTGGTTCTGTCTTCCCCTAGGGCGCATGTGGCTGGCAGTCAGTACCTCTTCCGTTCTTTTCTGCTGTATGGCCAGAGGAGGCATAGTCCAAATTTATCTGCCACAGGAACATTTGTGCGCCCACTTTTATTTCAGCCTCTTGGGCTGGAGATGAGGCCGGCTGCGTTCCAGTAGTAATCGGCGTGTGTTTTGCTTATATGAGGCAATTTTCTTTGCCTCCCTTAGCACCTAACCAACTTTTTATCAGCTGTTTTGTTTGCCTTTCTGAGTCTTAGGGGAGTAGCGTGCGGCAGAAGCTGGCGAGTAGCGCTGGCTCCCAGAAGTTGGAAGCCATCTATGAGTGGTATAGTACAGTGTTTCTGGGGAGGTCGTTAATTGGATTGAGGGAAAAAAGCCTCTGAGAGTAGTAGAGCCTAGCGGGAGACAGCCAATGAAGCTTCTGGTGGCAACATAACAGAAGGATCCTGGAGCCAGCTTGCCTGGGTTCACATTTTGGCCCTGCTTGCTTTTGGTTTTAGGGCAAGGGGCTTCACTTCCAGGTGCCTCAGTGTCCTTATCAGCAGAATAGCGGTTAACAAGTTGCCACTTTACAGGATTATGGTGACTATTAAATACGATTACATTGAAAACCGCTTAGCTCATTATCTGACATGTATTAGACACTATTATATTATTATCACTATCATTTATAGGATTTCTAGATTGTGAGCCCAGAGTGGAAAGGCATGTATCACACCATTTTCTTTCCCTTTCAGATGACCCTCCCTTTTTTTGTTTGTGGAAATAACTGTTGTAGTCTTTCCTGGGATCTAGGCAGCCTTATATGTCTATCACTATATAGAAGCCTGTTAAAGAGCCAAAAACGGCTGCTGCCATGAACAACTTGTGGAGCAAATTGGGCTTAGTTTGGTCTTTCCTGGGAAATGTGTTTTGTGAACTAGTGTACATACTAACAATTTCAAAAACTTTTTTCTGCAGCCATTTAGGCTTGACTCTGTTTTGTAGAAGAGGTGAGTTGAAGTTTCTGTAAGAAACTTTTTGACTAAAAACCTTTATGTCCAGCACAGTTCCATCTTTGCTTTTTTAAACTTTACATGAGTGAAAGCTCTTCAGTTTTGGAGACCAATGGTTTTAGTTTGCAGACTAGGTACGGTTCAATTTTAGCACCGGGTAGTGGTGGCAGTAGTAATAGCAGCAGCAGCAGTAGCAGTTCTTTAGCATGTTTCTTCAACACCGAGTACAGGTACTTTTTGAATTTTGGTTTAGCCACTGAAGTTATGGATTATGAAAGTAATGTTCTGTGTTGTACTGAGAAATTGGAGGGAGGAAGCTTGGAGTATGTCTCAGATTAGCTCTGAGATGGGGAGGGATGAGGCTGACTGAGAGCATAAGATGTACAATTTACTTATTTTTTAGAGTGGATGGTCTTAACTACCAGCTAGCCTTTCTTTTGGGCATAGTGACATCCTGAATTGAAGGAGGTGTGGCTAATGCTGTTCTCTCACATATTAGATTTTGGTGGATTGCTTCACACACTCATTCTGTAAACATCTAAGACCCGTCAAGTATTTGGCTGATTGAGGGGGAGATTGAACAAATAGTGCCTGAGAATCTACCGTCTGCTAGGCTCTGGGAGTACAGCGGGTGCGAGAAAGGGTCTTGCCTTTTGGGAACTTACAGTATAGTGGGAGAAGACAATAGGTAAGAAAATAAATTACAAATTGAGAAAAATGATGTGAAGTATCAAGCAGCGGACTCCGCTAGACTGTAAAAAAGGAGAGACCTAAGGATGGTCAGAGAAATTCTTTTTGTTGGCAGTGAGAAGACAGTTTTAGTTTTGTAGGGTGTCAAGAAGAGAGCATTCCAGGTGGAGGGAACAGCAAGTGCCAAAACTTGAAGACAGGAAGAATTTAGCATGCTTTCAGAACTGAAAAGAGGCCAAGTGTGCCTGACACATGGAAGAGTGGTTAGAGATGAGATGAAGAGGTAAGGTTGTTTAGGGAAGCCATTGAAGCCTTCTGATGGATGGGAGGGGTTTCTGTCTGATTTATACTTTAAAATCACTTTTACAGAGATGTGGAAAATGGATTGTGGAGGATATCAATTAAGAGGCTGTTGTACTAGTCCAGGCTGGAGATGGTAGTTGGCTGACGTAGATCAATGGACTAGAGATGTATCCATGAGAAGAAACAGGGTTTGGAGATTACATCGGTTTAATATGCTCTAGAACAGGATATTCTTAATCTACAGTCTGTGGCCTGTAGGAGTCCTGTGAAGTTTGTAAAATTTTTGTGAGGGAGTGCATTTTCTCCAAGAAAGGGTTTTACCTTCCATCATATTCATTAGTCTCGAAGTGTTAAGAACCACACTGCTCTAGAGTCTGTAATGTAGGTTTATAACCTATAAAAAAGTAATTGCCCATGGCTTACCAGCAGAGTAAGAGTCATGGGTACCCTTTCTAAAAGATTGACTTTCAGGGGAACTCTTTTTTTTTTTTTTTAAATCAAGGTTAAATGCCAGGTCAAAGAAATCATCTTTTAGTTTCTTTTTGTCTAGAAGTACGGCTAATGCACATACTGAGGAAACAACATTAGTGAACTCAGTTTCACAAAAATTTATTTCCTAGTGTTTTCTTCCATTGGGTTTTGTTTACAGTTCCTAGTTTGGTGGGAGAAATGGAGCACCTTAGTGTGAAGATTAACATAATTTCTTGCTTTCCTTCAACAATTAGGGGTTTCAGATGTATATTCATATATTTTGTGTATTTTCAAATGATAGTGTGTTGTTGGAAGCATAGGGCGTGTGCTTTCTACCCCAGAATTAGTGCTCTCCCACTGAAAGGACCATGTTTTTTTCTTTTTATGGCAGAGGTTGAAAACAGAAGGCTTATGGGCTGAATTCAGTTTGCAGATGTGTTTTGTTTGGCTCACACAGTGTTGTGAATTTGAATTCGTTGTCAGCATTAAAAAACAAGGAGATTTCATGTAAAAATTTGGATTTAGGCTGATTTTGAAAAACCTGATCTGGTAGCTGTGGACCTGTGTTTTGGCTTTGCAGCAGCCATCTTTTATTACAGTTCGAGCATGTTCTCCAGTTTGTCCCAGACCTGTCCACAGCCTGGACATGTATCCCTGACACAGAGCAGAGTGTTAGTTGATGCTTATCATTTTACACCTTTATATTACTTGTCTGTTTGTAGGCGTTTTAATTGGCTGTCCCTGTAGATATATGATACAGGTCTCTAATGTCCCCACTTAAAGTCATTCTGCTGTCTTAACATTACATCACCATGAATTTTTTTTTTCCCCCGTCTTCCGTCTTGGTGCCTTATTTCTTTCCTTTGTTCTTCTAAAAAAAAAAAAAGAAGAAGAAGAAGAAGAAAAGAAATTTAAGTTAACTTTAGAAGAGGGAGATGAAGCAGTGCGGGGGAGGGAGGGAACCCAAAACACTGAATTATTTTGTTTCCAAACTGAAGAAACCCAAGGGCTTTTAGAAAGCATGAAGACTTTGATCTGACCCTTGCCCATGCCTTTTAGCTGGCATATGTGCAATGTCCTCATTTTTGTTCTGCCTGATTTGCTCTTTTAGCTTCTGGAATATCGTGACTGCATAGCTTGGCTTGTTTCAGAACATAGAAGGCCAGGCCAAGTTAAGTTGCTGAATGTCCAATTAGAAGACTTTTGTGTGGCCAAGAAGCTTGTGCGGTATATAGATAGGAATGCCTGTACTTTGCTGTCACTATGGTAGGAAATTATATTAATCTTTTTCTTTTAGGAGAGGGCCTGGGAAAGGACGTCTAAAGGTAGCACAAGCATAGTATTCAGCATGGTGTAAACATTTTTTTCATGCTTAAAAAAAAATATGCCATATGAAGACATGCAAAAAAGTACAAAGACTAATCCAGTTAGTACCCATATATTTAAGAGATAAATTTAATAAACTTAACCCTCTGTCGGGCGCAACTGATCTCACAGATTCACTGCACACAAATTTTCAAATATCTGACAGTTAAATATTGTGACTCATTGCTTCTGTGTCTTCCCCCCTACCATAACCTATCGCCAGTTGTGTTTGTGATTTAGTACAATAAAGATGTATTTCACAGCAGCATCTTTGTGTGCAATGAACCTGTGAGATCAGTTGCGTCCAACGGAGGGTTAAATAAAGTTCTACCATCATAGCTAAATCTAGGATTGTTAACCCCTTCTCCCCCAACCACTCTTCTGATTTTGGTGTTTATGATACGTATGCATTTCTCTAGACTTCTGTTAAAAACATATGCTTTCCTCAACAAGATATAGTTTCATTTTTGTGTTTTTTTTTTCATTTTTGTGTGGTTTTAAGCTTCATATAAGTTGTGTGATACCGATTTACTTTTGTGATTTCTTTTTCTGCTCAGCCTTGTTTGTGGGATTCATTCATGGTATCTTGTTTTTCATTTTCACTGCTGTATAGTATTGTATGAATGTGCCAGTTTTTATTTATCCATTTTCCTGTTTGTACTCAGTGCTGCCAAGAATATTCTTGTATATATTTTCTACTGACTTGGGAGAGTTTCTCTAAGGTTTATAACCTAATCAGAGTGGAATTGGTGGGTCATAGAATGTACACATCTTTGGCTTTATTAGACACTGTCACATTCACCAGAGTGATTATTACCAGTTTATACTCCTGGTATAAACATTTCTGTTGCTACTACCCATGTTAATGACCCTTAATATTGTTAGACTTTAAAATTTTTGCCGTTCTTAAGAGTATGTAATATTTCACTGTAGTTTTAAATTGTATTTCTGTGATTACTAGTGAAGAGGAATGATAGTTGCTTGTATATCTCATCCCACTATGAGGTCAGAGACTTTCTCCTTTTGTCAATGTTTTATCTCTGGTGCCTAGGACAGTGCCTGGTATATGGTAGGTGTTTGGTAAATATTTATTTAATAAAAGTAATCTTTTTTACCTAAACGATTGAATTTTTGCCTTTTAATTGATTTGTAGAAGTTTTTTTTGTTTTTCTTGTTTTTGTTTTAGTTGAGCCATCCTGCCACCTGTTGGCAGCTCAGCGGCAGCTCAGCTTGGGCTGTGAATCGAACTGGTGACAATTTGTAGAATTCTTTACTGGTATAGTCTAGATTTGGATTTTAATCCTTTGGTTATATGTATTGCAAATATACTTTCCTACTATGTGGGTTCATTTTGATTTTCTAAAGCATATAGACCTTTATCAAGCTTTACCTTTAAGGTTAAACTTGTAATATTTTATTTGAAATCCTCTGCTCTGAATTTGTACTCATATTCGCCTACATTTTCTTCTAAGTTTTAAGTAAAGCTTTTCACATTTAATATTTATTTGCTTGTGGTGTTATTATTTTTTTTAGTCCATGTGGAATTTATTCTAGTTTGTGATATGAGATAGGGGTCTAATTTTATTTTCTTCATATGATTTGTTTTAGTATTTATTAATATTCTGAATCTCAAGCCCTCACTTGTTTTGGGGCTTTGTATTGTGGCCTTTCTACCATGATACCTTTGTATAGTGCAGCGGTTCTCAGCCTTCGTAATGCCGCGACCCCTTAATACAGTTCCTCATGTTGTGGTGACCCCCAACCATAAAATTATTTTCGTTGCTACTCTATAACTGTAATTTTGCTACTGTTATGAATCATAATGTAAATATCTTTTTGTTTTCCGATGGTCTTAGGCGACCCCTGAAAGGGTCGTTCGACCCCCTAAAGGGGTCGCAACCCACAGGTTGAGAACCGCTGGATAGTGGCTTTTATATCTTTTTGCCAGGCTTAAGTCTTTTTTAACTATACATGATAAATTGGAAAAATAGTAATGTAATCTAAAACCAAATTTACTGGAAATAGAAAGCAGGATTGCTGTGTCAGGGAGGGAATGAGTCAAACAGCTGAATTAAATCTTTTAGAGGGAAAACTCCATTTATAAGAATCACATTGACAGATTAAAATAGTGCTCTTAGTAAATAGAAATTGCAGTTATACTGTTTTTATAGCAATCTATTTTCCTGGTTAAACTTAGGAATATAGAGCTGATTCAGGGGAGCTGTTAAGTGTTTCTAAATGCTCTGGAAATAAGATGCATTTTGTGAGGCACCCTCTGCTTAGGAGTGGCTAAGGTAGCTCTGGGATTCGATATTTTGTGGGAAGAGGAGGCCTGTGTTTCCCTAATGGTGTTTGTAAATTGCTGTTGGGTGAACATCATCCGCAAAGCAGCTGTAAATTAATTTTCTAGAATTAGCAGAAACAGAATATAGACATTTTGGATAGATTTCCAAAATTGCTGATAAGATTATTTTTAATAGTAAGTTTGGTTGAAAATAAGTTTAATTTGGTAGTACTCTGAGAAATAGTTTTGACCTTCTTGTCAAATCTAGTAGCTACTTCTGATTTGTAATTTTAAAAGAAAAAAGAAAAAAATTTTCTGAAGGTGACTGTAATTGGATTCTCCAGCGTGGTATGGTCATATCTGTGACATTATTCTGGCATCAAATTCAGTCTCTTTCCTGTTGCTTGTTTACAGATGGAAACAAATATGACTCATCTAGAAGTTGGTTATACTGGTCTGATGACCTGGGTTAAATGGGCTGTTAATCAGATTACTATTTTGGATGAAATTTTTTTAGTAAAACTATTAAGCATTTGTGGAAGATAGACTATGAATGTACTGTCCACTTTTCCAGCTCTAAAATTGAGTTTTTGACTGAAATTTCCTTTCAAATAGACCTTTTAGTGGATTAGATTTATTCCTATTTAGCGTTCCTCATAGCTTCCAATAGAGTACATTTTAGCCAAATAATAAGATTATTTAGGAATGCTTCTAAGACCGATTTCATGAGGTACATTAAAAAAAGTTTTTTTCTCTCAGATCATAAGTAACTGGGAAGAAAAATGAGATCAGCTGACTGGATGAAGTTGGTGGCTTAAGGTTCTTTAACAGGCAAAGGTGGTCTGATGATGTAAAAGAACTGGGACACTGATATCGTCAAGGGCCTTTAGGCTGTAGTTTTACACATAGCTCTCTCCTTGTCGGGCAGATCCCTTCCTTTTTCTGTGCTGTTTCCCTTTTGTAAACCTAGAGTTGCATTAGATATGATCTCTCAGAGTGTTTCCAGGTCTTAATGCTCTGTGACTCTAATTCTAGTCATTTTTGTTCAAAACTCATCTTCTGTCTCAGTGGTCTTGCATATAGATTGGATTGGATCCTGGTCTCTCTTTTTTTTTTTTTAAAATAAAAATTTTATTGGGGAATTGGGAGAGGGAACAACGTTGGGGAATCGGGGAAGGGGAACAGATAAGTTGCTGTCCTTTCGTTCTTCAGTCTAGTTGTGGAGGACGTTGCTTCACTGGCCGTTGTTGGTATTATCATTGCGCTCTTCCCAGGTGAGGCAGATCAGTCGCCGGCCATTGGACAGCCACTCACGGCTGCTCACAGCAGCTCACGGCTGGCTGCCGGCCACTCACGGTAGCTTACAGCAGCCCACTGCAGCCTATGCTGTCACCGGCGACTCATGGCAGTCCAGCTCCAGGTCAAGCTGTTGTTCACCATCTTAGCTGTAGTGGGTGCAGCGTCACTGGCCCATGTGGGATCCGAACTGGTGGCCCTGCTGCTAGTAGCTCGTGCACCCAAGCCAACTCTTAACCAACGAGCCACTCATCCGGCCCTGGATCATGGTCTCTTAATCACAGGAATCTTCCCATTTTGATTAAAACCAGTTGAGGCTACCCACCCTCTACATCAGCGGTTCTCAACCTTCCTAATGCCGCAACCCCTTAATATAGGTTCCTCATGTTGTGGTGACCCCAAACCATAAAATTATTTTCGTTGCTACTCTATAACTGTAATTTTGCTACTGTTATGAATCGTAATGTAAATATCCTTTTGTTTTCCGATGGTCTTAGGTGACCCCTGTGAAAGGGTCGTTCGACCCCCAAAGGGGTCGTGACCCACAGGTTGAGAACCGCTGCTCTACATGGTCTGATGATAATGAACTTTCTCTTTATTCTCCTAGCACTCCAAGTCACAATTATATTTTGCAAATACCTATTTCATTGAGATTTAGAAAAAGATTCATAAAAGGTATAATTATAGGCTGGAAGTTGTATTAACCAGGTTCTCAGCAGAATAGTGATAATACTGAGCAGAGAAACTCCTCTGTTGCATTATAAGCACCTGGAAGGGCACAACTTTTCTGATTCATCTTTGTGCTTTCTGTAGTGCCCAGGGAAGGACATGAACAATTAGTTATTACTTTCATTTGAGTGCTTGCTATATTACTAGGAACTGTATTATAATTTAGATGTTTTTGTCATTTAATCATTGTAACAGCTTATGAGGTAGTGTTACTCCTATTTTATAGATCAGGAAACTGAGGCTTCAAAGAGTGAAGATGTTTTAAACTGGTTTTTATGTGACTCCAGAGCCTGTAATCTTTCTTGCCTCAACCTGCTGCCTAGCAAAGACGTTATGTTAACTTAATGAAATATTTGTAAAATGTTCTTAAAATTATTATGCCCATTGTTTTGGATCTTACGTTAGTATTTTTAGAAGAGAGGAATAGCCAGCCCTGATAGGTCAACTGAGTATCTTACTAATAGGACATTCTCAAGGCGAGGCCGATGTGGCTGGTGATCGTGTTCCAAAAGACTTTTTTTTTAGCTGAGTCATCCTGCCACCTGTTGGCAGCTCAGCTTGGGCCGGGACTTGAACCACCGTTGTTCAGAGCTCGCACTTTTGAGCGAGCTCTTAACCAACTGAGCCACTCAGACGGCCCTTCAAAATGCAATGTTTTTAAACCAGGGAGTAGCACTGGAAGTTGGGGATAGATAGGGAGAGCAGAAATTGGCAAGGAGACCTCTTTTCATTATATGCTCTTGTACAATTTGAAATTTTTACTGTGTATGTGTTACTGAAAAAAAAATTTAAACATTTTAGTATGTTCGGGCAAAGAAAACACTGTTAATATCTCAAAGTTCTATGATTCTGTATGTTTTTTTCCTTTTTTAAAACTACATAGGTGACAACATGGATGAACCTTGACATTATGCTGGGTGACGTAAGCTAGACATAAAAGGACAAATATGTATAATCTCACTCAGATGAGGTAGCTAAAGTAGTCAGATCCATACAAAGTAGAATGGTGATTGCGGGGAGGTTATTTGTTTAATGGGTACCCAGTGTCAGTTTGGGGATGTGAAAAAGTTCTGGTGATGGTTGCCTAACAGCTCGAATGCACTTCATGCCACTGAACTGAACTGGACACTTAAAAATAGTTAAAATGGTGAATTTTGTGTTATGTATATTTTACAATACTAAAAAAGAAAGGCTGTATAGCTAATATTCGTTTGTCATTTAATGAACATGTAACTAGACACTAGGAATACAAAAAGGAATTTGATCTGGTGTCTGCTTGCCATCAAGGAGCCATTTAGTTTAGTAATATTATTGCTCTAGTAGTTTTCAAGGAAATAGAGGCTTATGTTGTAGGGAAATGGCTGTAGCTTATAAAAGTTTTGTAATGTGATGAAAAGATGATAAATTGTGGGAAAGTAGCTGTTAGGATTTCAGATAAGACAGTCTTGTCTGGTGGCCTGTGGGTCAGAGGACTCAGATGAAATGCTATTTTGTTCCAGGGCACCTCAGCATGATTTTGAAAACCACTGGTATTAGTAGAAACTGTCAGGTGCACAGATGGCATGCAGATCCCTCTCTCTTGTAAACTGAGAAGCTGAGGCACTGAATAATGATGTCATTTATGGTGCAGACTCAGCATGGGATCAGGTATAGGCCTGGGTGTGTTGCCAGGTTGTACTGCTTCTTTAAGAGGTTTTGAAGATGTAATAAGCATCTTATATTCTGAGTCTGCCATAAAGCCAAGTTCTGAGTTCTCAAGAGAAAGAAGGCTATTATAACAGCTATATACGATGTCAGAGGGGCAGTAGACTTGGCGGGGGGGGGGCAGCGGGGAGCGGTTATCACTTTGTGAGGGGTAGGAATACCTGTCTAATCATGTTTTGTACACCTGAAACTAATATAATAAAAAAAATTGTACAAAAAGTAATTGTTTAATGACAGTGTGCCTACCCATACCAGCTGGTTGAAGCCCTTTTGTCTTTTAACTGTCATTTTGACATGGCCTAATTAATAATATAGTAATAATATTTAAGTACTTACTGTGTGGCAAGCACTGTTTCGAGAACATTACACTCGTATTAACTTATTCAATTTTTTCATAACAACCCTGTGTAGTAGGAACCAGTTTTACAGAAGAGGAAACAAAGATAATGAAATTTAACTAAGTGATTTATTACAGGCCTCACAACTGCTAGTTGGTGGAGCTGGGGACGAACCTAGGCAGTCCAGTCTTAGAGCACGCGCCCTTTGTATTTGTTGGGCCAGTGCTTTAGACATAGCTTTGGAATGGTTACCGTATTTGCCGG